>NC_134409.1:54350296-54483487 GCF_038048845.1 Mixophyes fleayi | reverse complement strand
TATGAATATGCAATAACTTTCTTAAGCAACTATTTTATATATAGTTTTAATTGTTCTTAGGGTAAAGAAACATTAGCTATTAGAAGATGTTCATGTAGCTGCAGCAAGCTATCTTACATTTATAACATCATTATTATTATTATATGCTGCTTTCACACCTTTTTAAATAACTGCATCCAAAACTAAATATTTAGTTTTACCAGGTGTCCAATATGAGTTGATATATAACAACCCCCTACCTCCACCCAAAGAACACCAAACATTTTTTTTCTTGCTATGAATGAGCTGTTCCCAAAATTGATGGCTAACAGTCCCACACTGCACTCCTCTCTGCTCCTCACTTAGTCTGTTTGAAACGGGCTGAGTGGTACGAGCAGATAGGAGTATGGCACTGGACTGTAAGTATAATTTTATTTTTATATTCAAACGCTGATAAGTCGACACCCGTAGCAAGAAACTGTGATCATTGACAGATTAGCTTTTCGCTAGATAACTATGTAGTTTTGTATGAAAATGATAACTGACAAAGTACATCAGAATGCATAGAAGATAATGTGATTTATTTTCAAAGTCATTTATAGGTGCTTTGCTTGCTTTCCCCATGGCCATGCTACAAAATTACCGAAAAAGGTTTTAGAATAAAATCTCCCTACTTGCTCCACGTCCCTGAGCCTACGTATGCTATAGTTGGTTTAGGCCAGCAGATGGCTCTCACGTTAGCCTTAGGTAATGTTGGGCTCATCAGCTGGTGAACCACGGGTTGCTCACTTCTGGGCTATTGAATCTTAAATGAATGTCTCCATTTACAATGAATGTTCTGTAACATGGGAATTGTAACCGTAATGTAGCAAGATATATCTAGAGGTCTAAAAAATAAAAATACATGTTTTTTGTTTTTTTTCTTCTAGTACAAAAAGATGTTTACCTCAGAAAGTGGCAAGTTGGGTACAGCCGAGAGATTTATAGCTGGGTCGCTGGCTGGAGCAACTGCACAGACTTCAATTTACCCCATGGAGGTGTTGACTGGTTTATATACACTTTGATATTCGTACAAATCAGAGATGTATTGTTCAGTTATTTAATTTCAACTACTTGTTGGAGATGCAGGTTTCCGTGTTCTTTAAACATCTGGATTTTGGAAAGGTGTATCACACTTATCAGTGTATGAAACACAGCTGCCGGTCCAATAGAAAAATGATGGATAAATTGTATAACTGTTTTATGTCCGTATATGTTAATGCAGAAATAGCCCTGTGTGAGTGAACATGAACACTCTGCGGTGTGGTATGTATTGAAATGCATTTAAAAATTCAAAGGGGTTATTTCAGGTACCTCCATTAAGTGCTTTCTGTGGATTCTCCAGTTGTCTCATCCGATGGGACTCGCATCTATCTACACTGCATGACTAAAACTATGGGGGGACACAAACACTACATCCCTGCTGCTATAACGGCCTCTACTCTTCTGGGAACTCTTTCAATTAGAGTCTGGACACAGCTGCGGGGATTCGCATCCATCCATTCATTCACAAGAGTATTATTGAGATCAGACACTGATGTTGGGTGATGATGCCTGGCTCACAGGCATTCCAATTTATCCCAAAGGCGTTTGATGGGGTTGGGGTCACTGCTCTGTGCAGGTGAGCAAAGTTGTTCCACACCAAACACTGGAAACCATTTTTTAGTGGCCCTCACTTTGTGTGCAGGGGCATTGTTGTCATAAAATAGTCCCAGGACCTCCTTCCCAGTCCTGGATGTCCCTCTCCACACATGTTCTGAACCCCTTATACCAACCTGATGTTGCTAAGCAACATTCCTGCTGTGTCTCCTGTGAGTCCTAGTGCTGGGCTGCATATTCAGTCACTGTGAGGTGTGAACAACAACACCAGATGGGGTGTTACACTCCTTCACAATAACAGCACTTACAGTTGACCGGGGCACCTGTAGCATGACAGAAATTTGATGCACTGACTGACGGTGCCACAATGAAAGTCACTGAGCTCTTCGGTATGACCCATTCTGCTGCTAATGTTTTAATACGAAAATTGCAGCGCTGTATGCTTGATTTTATGCACCGGTTAGCAATGGGCACAAATAAGAAGGGGTGTCCACATTCATTTTAGCCATGTAGACTATCTGTCTATCACGGTTTTACAGTTAAATGGATAACATAGCAAAACATAAAATGAGATTGGTATTATATTCATATTCATTCAATGCACATCAAACATTAACTGTGTGGAGAGAAAGAAATCACTTGTCTTAGAATGTATTACATGCCATTTTCACTCCAATGTCCAGTTTAATACCAAATAAAATGTTTTACACAGCAAATTTCATGTATATATAAATATTATTTATTTTACTATATACATTTTAAATGGCATGCTGGGAGTTGCGGTTCAACAAAATTTGGCCAGTATGAACCATTTGTTGCTTACCCTTCTACCGGTATATAGATTATCGGAAAAGTTTTTGCTCTACATTCTAACAGGTCACCCACCAGGTCTGAGGGGAAAACTAGGAATAATGGGACACTCATCAAAACTGATTCACAAGAGAGATGTGCTGTTACCTAGAGCAACCAATCAGATGCCTCCTTTCATTTTCTAAATTGCACTTCAAAAATAACATCAGTTTATTGGTTACTATGTGTTCTAAAGCAGTTTCCTATGCATGAGTTTTCTAAAGCGAGTCATTGTGTCTATAAAAAAAAATTCAAGCCAATAGCTTAAGTGAAACGGTAGCTTAATTCTTGTTGTTGGTTTCCAGGTTATGAAGACACGTTTGGCTGTAGGGAAGACTGGACAATACAATGGAATGTTTGACTGTGCCAAAAAGATTTTGAAAAAGGAAGGTGTGCGAGCCTTTTATAAAGGATATTTACCCAACATACTGGGTATAATTCCTTATGCTGGCATTGACCTTGCCATCTATGAGGTAATCTTTGTAGGCTGCCATACGCTTTCTGATTGACTTAAATCATTTTCCATACTTCCTTATCTTTTATTTAGCACCAGCTTGAGGTTCCCATAGATGCTGTGGTTTGGAAGGCTGATTTAAACGTTTATTGGCGACATATCACTAAATGTATGGACACAAAAGACTACGTATCCTGATCTGCATCTGATGGGGAAGTCATCAGGTGCCGGATGGAATAGATGGTAGATACGGTCAGCCGATGACCACATCTGACCATGGATGTGGTTATTGACCGACAGCTCTAATGTATCTCTGTAGTACTTGGATGTCCAGCCTGATCGCCCAATGGCTGGATTTTTAACATTTCCCATACACATCTGACAGAGATCTGTTTGCTCAACAGTCTGATCAATCAGACGGTTTATGGCCATCTTTAGTCCACAGCACTCTGTAATCGGGGAGAACAATTGGAACAAATGAATATCAATACAGCAGCAAACCATGGAGCACAATGTGACAATGATTTTGTTTGCTAGATCTTATAATATAAAGGTCTCCAATGTTAAACTTAAAGGAATACTTATATAATAGATCTGTATCTTGTTAATAATGCTTGGGTTAATTATTTTCCTTCATTGCAACATATACAGAAAAGCTAGAGGTAATGATGATTGTATCTCATTGCTTAATATTATAGATTTATTCTTATTAATCGGTGTGTATTGTCAGGTTTCCTACCTTCTCTGATCTTTTGGCCAGTATGAGGATAAATATTACCTAAGAACCCACACCCTGAGAATGAAATTAATCCTGGTAAGTCTCGGTGGCTCTGCCAGGCAGTAACAGCTTGTATGCTTCCTTTTCTTCTGCCAGACTCTAAAGAATAACTGGCTTCAGAAATATGCAACAGAATCTGCCAACCCAGGAGTGATGGTCCTGCTAGGCTGCGGCACCGTATCTAGTACCTGTGGCCAGCTGGCAAGTTATCCATTAGCCCTTATCAGGACAAGAATGCAAGCTCAAGGTAAGCAAACTCAGAATGTACCTATTGACACCGTCGGCTTTGAGTAAACACGAAATTGGAAATGATTTATCTGAAGTAAATAGGACTTTCTATTGGTGAAAATAAATAATATTTGAGAGTGATAAAATGATACCTTCAAATGTGTTTTATGAATGGGGCTCTCTATAGTCATTTAAAAGGTTTGCATTAACATCCTTTAGCTGCATAATAGTCATAGCCTTCTAAACACTGGTTTCTGTCATCCACTAATAAGAGCTCCTGTCGTGATATTGTGAAGCTACTAACATGAAGCATTTAGTTACTACTCTGTTTAACCCTGTAATCTTTTTACACTTGCCATCTTTTTGTAAATACTAAAGCAATGAAATGATTGTCTGTGCATCTCCTCTCCTGTGTATCATTTTGTATCTTTATTTTCTTGCAGCATCTATAGAGGGCGCACCTCAGCTTAGCATGGGAAGCCTCTTCCGCAAGATCATAGCCAAGGAAGGTTTTCTGGGTCTTTACAGAGGAATTGCTCCAAATTTCTTGAAGGTGATTCCTGCTGTCAGTATCAGCTATGTGGTGTATGAGAAGATGAAGGTGCAACTTGGGATCTAGGACTTGCCAGCTTCCAGCCTTTACACTCAGGAACTCCAGTGTGTGCTTGTGTGTCTGTGATTTTGAGAGATGTACATTGTACAGCAAGTATGACATTTGCTGCTGCCTTAATTGTGTATGATGGGAGCCTCTAGAGCTAACGAGCCATTGCCAAACTGTCATTTTTTGGGCTTGCGCACATGGGCATTGAAAAACAACCCTACTCAAACTGTAGACAAAGCCTTGTACTTTGTGCTTAAGTTAAGAGCATCATAAGTGCATTTATCAATAGTATACAATATCAAGTATGTAATGTACTTAAATGAACATTCCCATAGAACTTAATTTTAGTTCATTTTAGCAAGTATTAACTCTCCTGAACACTAAAGTAGCATCAGAAATTGTACACGTACAGGTCCAGTTACTTAGATTATTGTTTGGATTGAAACGTGCATTACATTAAATAAATTGAAGCCACTGTGCACAAGGCCTTATGGCACACTGAGGTCTCAACATGTGGCTCCCTGTCTTTTGTGTCAGACAATTTTAGTGCTAGGTGACACTTTACAAAATTTTGAAACTAAAACATGTTCCTTTTGATCCTTATTTTTTTATATTTGGGGTTTTTTAGATAACTTTTTGTTACTATGGTAGTATTGTTTTTTCACTTGTCTAGTCTCTTACATTTTGTGAAGCATGACATATTCATTAGCCAATACCAAAGAAGGCACTGGGATGCCAGGGGCACACATGTTTCAGAAATAACTTCTCTGAATATTCTAATGCATAGGGTGAGTATTAGTTCAGGCCTGAATAATGAATGTCTAATTTTTGTGTACTGTAGGTGATGGGTTCACTTTTAAATTCCCTGTACTAGTTTATAAACCATTTCTAACATAAGGGTCCTTTTGGTTTAGCAATTATTGAACACGTAATTTAATACAACAGTCCGTCTCACATGGCACATAAGCACCCCTCACTTTTCAACAGCCACATTCAGCCAATCTTCTGACATACGTATCATGGCAGATTTACTTTTCTGTCCTATATAGTATCTCCCCAATTAGCATATCTCACAAACATTAGTTTGTGCTATTGAACAATGGAGAGGGTAAACATTCTTTTGTTGTCAAAAGACCAAACTAAAAAAGGAAAATCTTACGTCTATATTTGCTATGGTTCTCAGACCTGTCATTGTGCAATGTGATTTCAGCTAAATTTCCTTGGCCTGTCCAATCAGCCTGTTAGTCTGCCGTCCACTTCACTGGACTAATGGGAGAGCAGAACATGCATTGTCTTCCGTATCCCTTAACTTTTTTTTTTTTTTAAATGCTTGTGTGGACTGTCATTGTAACGGATCTTGCTTGGTAGATACACGTTTATTTACTTTGGAATAAATAATCCACATCGGCCATAACTGCTGCAGGGAAAATATTTAACTGGTTTCTAAAACTGCTATTCTATAATAGCTTTTGCAAACAAAATGTGGTTGATTTTACCACACTATTTAGCCAACATATTTTTGGGAAGCACCTTAAGTGAATTCCAAGGATTAATAATGGTTTCATTTTATATGGTTTGTTTTGTACGCAAACCATTTTGTATTTTATTTTTTTGTACTGTCCGATGTTTTGGCTTTGAGATACTCCACACAATAGTGTTAGCAAGCATTTCATTTTACAAAAATATCCCGCTCCTCTCCATACCTAATTTTATCAGTTATGTTTAGAGAATATAACCACTCTCAGTAATGAGAAGGAGTAGTAGGCAAAAGCCCTTAAAGTTGGCCAGATCCTGCTGCACGGTGAGTGATGTTCAGAGATGGATTCCTGTAGACTATAGACTTTTTACAAATACATTAAAAAACACCTCTTTAAAATATGATTCTGTGCTTTACACCACCATATTTAATTACAATTCTTTTTTTTATTGTTTGTTGTTGTTTTTTATACTTACCTGGTGCATTTAGGTTCATATTTTTGTGTATGGAAAAATAACATTCACACTTGCATTCATCTCTGCCAGTGTTTCTTGAATGTATTGTATGTGAGCTACCGGGAAAAGTGGAAGTGTATGCAGTCTTTTAAATTATGTGAACCAATATGATGTAATGGGTCTAAAACCATTTCCATGGCAGTGGAACTCTGCATGTTTTTTGTGAATTTGAATCTAGTTACGTCACATTACCAAACACTTTGATAAATAACATCATATTGATATATCATGTAAGACTGGACATATGGGTGCCTTTTGAGAAAATTTTACTTCCGCCCATTGACTTGCCACATTTTGGTTGGAGTGTGTGTTTACATTTGTGCAAGACCCCAAAGAGATCAGTAAATATTTTCTCGTCTGTACATGAACTACAGAGACATTATGTTTGTAAGTTCCTACAATAAAAAGTTTGTAACAAACGTATTTCAATGAAATTGAATTTATAAATAAAATACTCCTTGTTTACTCTACTGCAACTGCCTTACATATCCAGACTATTCAAGAAGTACTGCGCATAAATGCAACATGTAAGGGCAGATTCAATTAGCCGCGAGGTGCCGCTTGACATCGCCTTGATCCCCGGGCTGTACACCTTGGCGTCTTATACAGTACAGAAATATCCACTCATTTTACTTCGCATCTCTATTGGACACAAGGGAAATGAGCGGAGATTTTAGTAAAAACACTTATGGCTAATTGAATCTGCCCCATTCTGTTAATTTGATAAACTCCTCTTCCTGGGTTTCCAGAACATGGTTACTCCTGATAACTGATTATATAACCTTTTAAATGCTACAATGTGTGTGGCGTGAAGTAATGAAGCCATCATTGTGTTTAGAGCGAAGAATGCAGATGATGGAAACCTTTCAGATACCTTTTCGAATCCATGCAACCATGATCTTTGCAAGGTCATTTAATGTAACCGGTATCATTCTGTGTCTTTAAAGAGACCATGGGCTATATTTACTAAGCTGCGGGTTTGAAAAAGTAGGGATGTTGCCTATAGCAACCAATCAGATTCTAGCTTTCATTTATTTAGTACCTTCTACAAAATGATAGCTAGAATCTGATTGGTTGCTATTATACTCAACATCCCCACTTTTTCAAACCCGCAGCTTTGTAAATCTAGCCCCATGTTTAAAATTTAAATAAAAACCAAGTTTAAGAGAGAAAATCTTTTTCGAATGCATTTTGCGATAAGTGTGTGTAACTTCATCTGTTATCTAACTGAATTATTAACAGTGACATTTAAACACAGATTTCTTGTAGTTTTATAACCGAATTGATCTGACCCTGCTGTAAGTTTCTGTTTGACGACAGGGAGGAGATGTCAAAAGTTTATTTAGCAAGATGTGATTTCTGATATCATTAAACTGAAATACAGCGTAGAGATTAATTGCTTTAGTGGTCTATCACGCTAAAGGTTGAAAAAAACTTATGAAGTAATTAAGAATGAAACAATAAAATCAAATGATCATACAAGTCTTTCCAGTTTAAACCAGTTTATTGAAAGAAAAACACACAAAGATAATTAGGCGCCAGTAAGTATATTAAGGTGCTACACTTAATTACTGTCTAGCAGCTGTATATTAAGGTGCTTCACTTCACCGCTGCTCTATGTTAACAGGTGCTGAATTGGTTATATAATGAAAACAAAAACAAACTCTCTGTTCTTTAATTATGATCGTCCTCAAAGAGAATTGTACACTCCAAAGGCCTAAACTTGCTACTTTGAGGTTCCTAGTTTGTCTCCTTGGGAAAGCAGAGATTGCAGTGTTTCACAAAAAGCAGACTCCATAATTATATAGGTACTCTTGAGCATTTTAAGCTTTGTTTCAGGTTGGGCATGTGCGCTTAGAAATGTGCTGTTCTGCCAAATTACAGCTGAAAGGTGCAAAATACATCTCATTGAAAGTATAGGATGAGTCAGACCTCCACTATTTCAGAGCTGGTACAAAATTTAAGTGCTTGCGTTGGGTGACTCGGCAATGCCTCTAACATGCGTTCTCTCCTCCCCCTTACATATTTCAATAATCTTGCTCCATAAAATGCATTCTCATTTTTGCAGTGCTTTGCAGTGAACCATACTTTGAAAGGAACTTGCCCAACCCAGTCCGCTATTGCAAACTTCTGCTCTTCCATAATTGCCACCATTGTTCTGCAATCTCGTGCATTTTAATGAATATCTAGATGTACTTGCGCAAATGGAGGCACATAGCACAGAAAAAAGAGGATTTTTTGTGCTGTACCTCGGTATCTTGCCTATTTTGTACTTTGAAAGTAAGACCCAGTTTTTTTTTTTTTTTCTTTTTTTTTGGGGGGAGCAAGGGTTGCATTGTAAGAGTAGTTATGTGATTTTCACATACAAACGGAGAAAGCCCTAACACCAGTACAACTGTGCTTGTACTTGCCCACACACTTTGTTTCCTGTATCTTGCAGTGGGATGTGAAAATAGTAATTTATAAAGCAATAAAACTAAAAAAATACAACTACCTACTGTAGATGAGCGTTTTTGGCAGTAAATATGTATTCGTAAAATAGTCTTTGATAGAGAATGACAGGAGGTAACAAACCTATTATATATATCAAACTCGCCCTCACCTCCTGTTTTTTGTTTTTCTCTTTCTGAGCTAAAATAAGATTACAGAAGAAAGAAATATTGCACACTAAGGTGTGAAATAAACCAGCCTGTTCTACAAAAGCACTAGGGCAGCTTTAAAGCAGCGCCAGGTGCCGCTGAACATCGCCTGGATGATCAGATGAAGGTATAACTGCCTATTACGGTAAGAAATCTCCGCTCCTTTATCTGCGCACCTGTATGGGACGTCAAGAAAAATTAGCAAAAATTTCTGTAAAAACTCGGATCATGTTGTGTCTCCGCGAAATGTTCCGGAGACCCATTGCGTCGCCACGCGCTGAAATTAATATACCACTTTGAGTATGAATTAATTTCTATTTCTTTACATGACAACAGGTGGTAATGGAGTATCCTTAAGATGACACAAAGGAGGCAATGGTACATTTAAATGAGAAATAAGTTGTGTTGGGTTTTAAAGCTAAAAGACTCTTGTCTCTTTAAAAGTATTCAATAAGAATAAAGGAATCCCTTGAAATTTCTTTATACCCTGGATGATCTTATTGAAGGAGCTTCAGTTGCTGGCGATGTGGCACGTGGGCATTGCTGGGGGCTTTATCAGACTGTCTGTCTGTTTCTTTTTACTTCCTCTCTCAACAGAAATAATTTGTCTCAGGATAACCAACTGCCTTTATTTAGCATTCACTCCACGGAAAAATGTGACGTGCGTGAAACCTGTCGCACTGTACATGCACACAACTCGTGCATATTTTGAGTTGAAGGAATCTGTTACTTGCGCTTGATGAGGTGGGTCAGGGGCATTTGTGTGTAAGTTCACAGCCGGGGTGTGGAGATGCAAGACTGCCTCACTCCTTAGAGATGTATCCGATTTTCACTTACATGTATCTTTAAGATACACCTTTTAAGGAGGGAATTTAATTCCTCCCATAATAGCGCTGCGCTAAGTGTATTACCGTTAATTCGGTAATTTCAGCACAGATTTCTGCTCAGGGAGCAGCGAGCAACAATCCGGCATTGAAATGACCGTTTTAACGGTAATTGAGAACTGTTACCGTAATATTGGTATTAGTGCGTAGACCGCGTTGCTTTTTACAGTAATGTGCCCAATATTCCCCTAAGAGGTGTATATTTTTGCATCCAATAGCCCTGCTGGATTTCACTGCTCATGCTCTGTGCTGATAGTGGAGTCAATCAGTGGTATAACTACAGACGTTGCTGGGGGTGCTGTGCTTAAACCCTCTCGCATCTCTGGGCCTCATAGCTACAGTACTTAATGCAACTGCGTTTGATCCGTCACTGCTGCCATTGTTTTTTCTGCTGTGGTAATATTAAATATTTGCTGTGTACTATTGGGTTTTCAGCTCAGTTATCATGAATCGTGTTAGGAAGTTTGTTTTCCTTTGCCAAGAATTAACTGGGGTTATGTACTAAGTGGGTTGCTACAATTTCCTATTCTCCTAGAATGGCAAGCTTTTTAACAGGAAACCAAAAATATCGATGTCCTGTATCCTCCACTTGTTGCTTTATGTTAGCAAATAGAAAAGCAATTTCAGAAAATGTAAAGATGTTTTCCAAAACATCAAGCTGGAAAGTATGAAACATTCTAAAATAAAAATGCAGCTTGTCTAATTTCTCAGGACAGTCCTAAATTTTGAAGGATGTCCCTAAACAATATATGTCCCACTGTCCCTGGTTTTGTAATGAATGCCAATTGCATAATGTGGTTTCTACGTGCAGTTCTCAAGCTGCTTATAAGTGGTTTCCTATGATATATAAAAATTGCTCTGATCGGATATTCAGGTCTCTGCAATGTAAACAGATTATTAGCAGGGTCCCAAAAAATATATGTGCCCTGTAATCCTCCACTTCTTGTCTCTCTTATGTGGTTAGCCAATTGAATGGCAGTTTTAGATCATGAAAATAAGTTTTCCAAAACATCAAGCTGGTAAATTAAAATAACAAAATCAAACTTCCTGAATTAAACCACCAGTTATAAACAACTTTCTAAGGACAGTTCCAAGTGTCTCATTGTAAATAATTTTCTTTCTCAGTGTCTCAGCAGATTAGGGGGTAAATGTATGATACTCCGCTTTCTTCAACTCCCGCGAGTTCGGCGAGATGACAGCTAAAATTTAAAGCGGCGCTGCCTTGTAAAGGGAGACTTGCCTTTACAAGGCAGCGCCGCTTTATATTTTAGCTGTCATCTCGCCGAACTCGCGGGAGTTGAAGAAACCTGAGTATCCTACATTTACCCCTAGGTGGTTTTTCCCTTCTTTTGGTTACTGGATGCAGTTTTCGGTAACAGTCCTTACTATGTTTCTTAGCATCAAATGTATTAAATAGGAGTAGAACTGAATCTTGATAATGTCCGGTGATCAGGTCATGCTGAGAAGATGCAGTACCTTAGATCATGTATAGAATGTAGTTAAATTGTGTTCATTTGTCAGGACATGCTGAGTAGGTAGTTGCGTAAGTTTGCATAAAGTAAAAGTAGTATATTATGATAATGTTCAGTAGTCATGTTATTTTGCGTAGTTATTATATTCTATTCAAAGTAGGGGTCTACAATAACAGCTTGCATGCTGATGTTGGCTTCTCATAACAAGCTTACTGGCTCAGCAGGCCAAAACGAGAACACTTACGGCCTCCAGCAACTTCAAGGTTCACTAAGAGAGTACTGGTCACATTATATTACCATAGACTGCATACTATTCATTTCATGCATGATGGAAATATACCGAAGTCTCCATTTCAGGGGTTGTGTTCATGGTAAACTTTAGATGCTTTGAGGTATCTTTTCCTCTGGAAGCCCCCACGTCATTTAGGATACCGGGGACCATGTAAATGTCTCAGAAACTGTTTTTTTGGGCCTCAGGTAAGAGGAAAAATGGGCTTGGGGAGACCATCAAGGGTAGAGGGGGGTCAATATAAAGCAATTGGTGGGTTCTGTGTGCCACATATAACTTGCTATTTGGGAGGACATCTTTGTGCAATATGCATCCATAAGGGAGGGAGGGGAACTATGTGCAATATATGGGCAGCTTAACACCACACAGTTGAATCTGTTGTAGAATCATAATGGAGGGATAGGCACTAGATAAAAATATCAAACAAAGCCACAGTAGATCATATGCAAGAAGGTTTTGGATCTGTAAAATATTTGCACTTACATTTTTTTTAAAAAAATCAGTCTGACTTTGTCAGCAATGGAAAAGTGAAAAAACACTTTATTAAAGATACAAATCTATATAATTACATTCTTTGCAGAACAATTTGACCTATGTAGAATACAGGTCCTCTATATCCAAATATGCACCCTGTGAATAGTTTTGAAGCACAATACTTCTTCCACAAGCATCAGACACATCAATAAATAGATTTATTTTATCTATAATATAGTGTTTCTCACTTTATCTGTTGCTGGCCCTTGCGATTCCTTCCAGCTATCCTGCATTCAGGATAGAGGGACAAGTTAATAAAAGAGGTTAGAGGACAGCCGAAATGCCTAGATACTGCTTGACTTAGCACAATTGTAAGTGCATATATTTTATACTTTTATATATCCAAAACCTTCTTGCATTTCATCTATTGTAGCTTTCTTTGATGTCTCCTCCTAGTACATATCACTCCATTTTGATCATTACAACACATTACAGTAATATTTACTTGGTCAGCTCACGTGTTATAATACTGCTTTTGACTCAGAAACCAACCTTCTTACTCTTTGTGGAGTGGTATCTTTCTCCCACTTTCTGTTCCTTGTACTCTGCACATTCCACCTCACACTACAGCTTATCCCTATGGGACCTCTGTCTCAGCTGGTGGTAATCGTGAAACCGTCCAACCCGTCTCAACATCCAGGCTGTCATCCACCGCTACCTCTGAGCATATCTCTTGGAACTAAGGAACATTCAAATTAGGGCAAGATCAGACTCAACTCGGATTTACACTTGATGTTATCTCCGTTTTTATGTTTAAATAGCCAAGTACCACACCCCAGCCCATTCCAACATGGAGGAGCAGCAGCAGGCAGATTCATAGGTAAGAAATGGCAGCTGCTGCCCTTCTATGCCAATGAGTCAATGACTGGTGCTCATTGTGAGGGATCCCTGTAGAAGCCCAGTAGAAGCAATCTAAGAACATCTTGGCAGAGCAGAGGACAATCTATACCAGCTGACAGAGAGTCCAAACAACACAGGTTAGGCTGGTGGTTCAATAAGGTGGTAATTAGCAAGTGCTCCTTGGTGGAACAGATGAATGTAGGTTTGCAGGCATGCTCTTTGAAGTTTTTAAAAACGTCTGTTACATGCAGAACATGTATAGCAAAGTGTCCCTAGAAATAATTATACAAAAAATTATTGACATTTGGTAAGTCCACCAGCATTTCACTAACAATGAGCTAGAATTCAATTGTAGTAACACCCCCCTAAAACATTCTTGGTGTCTAAAATGTTTTGTAGATACACAGAAGAGTGATATTGGTTACGCAGAATTTTTCATTGTGCTCAATTATTTTATTTTTTTTGAAAAAACAAATTTTATTTACCCAGCTGCTGTCTTATTCTTAACAGACAGAATATGATGAAATGACAGGACTCTGGCAAATAAACCTTTGAGTTTAAAATACCATCTTCAGGATGTGGGAACTTAATCTCCCCCCACACATAGACTTCTTACTCAGGGTTCTGGAATATCCAGCATTGCACTTCCAAAGCCATTGAGTCTGCTACAGAAGGAAGCTGTGAATCTCAAATGAACACATGTTTTTTATGGATAAGATGTGTGATAAGTGCAAAGACTTCCTTTACTGGAAATGCTGTTAGCATAGCTGCGTAAATAGAAAAGAGATATTGTATGGTATCATACAAGTTGAAGTAACGAGTTGTGTGTTATGTAGATTACAGAGTTGGTGAAGTATAAGGATATATATTTAAAGTTGTCTTCCCTTGCACTCAGGAAAATTACATTACTGTAGCACACTAATACAGATAGGAATTGTTGTAATTACCTGTTAATCCTCTTTCCTCAAGAGTTTCAGGGGCCATCTTTCATTTTTTTTACTTTCTTAATTTATCTCCGTCCCTTCCTTTACATATAAGGGTAGACTATTAAAATGTTAGAACTCTGCTTTTAACTAGAGATGTTCACTGACCCCTGTGTTCTGGTTTTCGTTTTGGATCTGGATAAACTTTGTGTGTTGGCAAAATCGCCCTCGTGTGTTTTTGGGTTTGGTTTTGGAGCTGTATTTTTTTAGAAAAATTGCTAAAATATGCTAAAATCGCATAATTTTGCTCTTTTTTTTTTTGTTCCTACATTATTATTATTAACCTCAATAACACTAATTTCAAGTCATTTGCAGTCAATTTTGACCACCTCACAGGTCACAATATTATTTTCATACACTCTCGGACAAAGACTGCAGCGACCTGGCTGGATGCTAAACGACAAAGCAATGACTCAAGCACACGGCAGTTATTAGCACATCTAGGAAACATTGCCACAAAAGAAAAGAGGTGCAAGATGAAATTGTCCATGGATCATGAAACCAGTTATGGTTTATTTGATGTCTGTAGTGTTTGTTGTCTGTAGCTTGCTCTGTGCCCCCTTGAGGACTGTTACCTGTAGTTAGAGAGCAGCCAAGCCCATATTCCTTTGCAGGAATACCTCTCCTTCCATTAGACTCCGCACCTCTTGGAGGGTAGACATCACCTGAGCAGGCTTCGAGGTCTATTCTAACATCCAATTCCGTGACAATATCTCTTTATTGTTAATTGAAATAAAAATATGTATAGATCACCACGTCTTATATTGTGTCTTCTAAATGTTTTTATTATTAGGATCAAATAATTGCTTGTATTATGTGATTTGCTCACGCTTAATGGTTTATTACAAATAAATAAATTAATTGGATCCCAGATTTGTTACTGTTTATATACCACTTCTGTACTTATTGACAACTGCTAGTCAGTTTTTCGACATTCCAGACTTTCTATAGAGGGCTTACATTGTGGCTTCATGTAATCATGGGAACCTAGGTTTATTGGTCTATCCAATTATTAAAGCATGCAGCTGAATCTGATAAAGAGGTCTTGAGCTGAGTCTAGCACTTACACATATACCATTGTCAGTGATTGAATATTAATGTCTGAAATCAGCGCAGCTTATCTTGAATCCTATAGTGCATTTATATAGATAGGCTCCAGACACGATGAATGGCTGTCTAATATCCCATAGCATGGCCCTTTATGAGTCTTATAATGCGTGTAACCGCTAGATGTTTCTACAAAGGAAGTAACCAGTCCCTATAACTATAATAATAAGCTGATGAATTGACATGACTATATAGTCTGTCTACATATAAGGCTATCCGTCGTGATGAGTCACGTAACGAGGCGAACGCTGATGCGCGTTTTGCTGCTCGCTTTTCAAAGGCATGCCTAAATTTCATAATGAGTGGAATTGAATACATTTTAGAACATAACTACTTTTGGCATGAAGAAGACTTCTATAATAAAATTATGGGAACCGCAATGGGTACGAGTTTAGCACCAAGTTACGCAAAACTTTTTGTTGCCAAATGGGAGGATGACCATATTTGGTCAAATAATCTACATCTACAAAATCTAAGATGCTGTAAAAGATAAATTGACAATATTTTCTTTATATGGAATGGTAAAAAGATCCTCCATTAATTTCTGAAATATATTAATCACAATTATTGCGACATTGAATTTACAGCAGAAACCAGTCCAACCAATGTATTGTTTTCAGATCTAACAATCTATGTAGATAAAGGTACAATTAAAACCAAGTTGTATATGAAAGAAGTAGACTGTGACAACTTCCTATTCGCATCTAGTAATCATCACAAAATAATGGATATACAATATACCTAGAGGCCAATTCAAGCAAATAAGAAGGAACTGTACAGACTATAGAAACTTTTGAAACACAAGGAACAAAGTTAAAGAAAAAATATCTGGAAAGGAACTATAATGAGCAGAAAGTTAACTTGGCATTAGAGGAAGTACAAAAATTAGACAGATCCTCAACTATAAGGAGAAAATACCTGAAATTGCTTTCTATCACTCTGTTTATCACTCTGGAAATATTGGTACGTACAAGTAATGGACGATGAAAGTAAGTTAATTCCAGAGAAACCTAGAATATATAATATATATATATATATATATATATATATATATATATATATATATACACATATACACACACATACATATATACAAATACACATATATCTAATATAAATGCTTAGTGGCGTGTGTGTGTGTGTGTGTGTGTGTGTGTGTGTAAAAAATAAAACCAAGCTGCAGCGCCACCTGCTGGGCGGAGTTATACACTGACCTACTAAATTCTTAGTGTGTGTGGGGGAAAAAATTCAGAAAGGGATGAAATTTGGTATACTAAGATGTTTTTAATTTGTTAATGTAATTTGTTAATTGTTAAAAGTGTTTATAAAGATTTAAAAAATATATATATATATTTCTTGAAGGAGAAGTGACAGTTGGGAGTGGTTGGTGGATGCCGGGGGTGACCGAGTGAGAGGAGTGTGATACTCAGGACCGCTGAGAGAGATCCCTGTGTCTGGATAGACATCTGGATAGATGCGACGATGAAAATGAAGAATGAGGTGATGGAGAAGAATGATGAGGTGGTGACATGTGGACAAAACCACGTTTAAAAAGGGCGCTTACGTCGGGAAGTAACGCTCTTCCCCTGAGGAGGCCTGGGCTATGGCCCAAATGCATGACAAGAACCTTTTTAACACCTTAAGTAGCTTGATTTGACTAGAATGCATGAGTATCATGCACGGGTTAACTTTTGTGTATATATATATATATATATATATATATATATATATATATATATATATATATATATATATATATATATATATATATATATATATATTGTGGCAAGAGCCCGCTACTGGTGGAGCACATGCGTACAACTTCTTCCTTTTTATGGTTCTTTATTGTCAGGGTGGTAATAATTGTTTGAAACCGTATACTTGCACAGCAATTATGGAGACCCTAAACGCTTACTATACATATCCAGCTCTCTGTCAAGATCAGCCAGCTATCCCAGCATTGATCTCTCTGAACAATAAAACAAGCAGGGTTTTATACCTGACACTCCTCCCACAGGCCTAGCTTGATGTACAGGTGACACACCCACCTTCTCTTTAAAAAGGACACGCCCATCCCTGGCTCTGTTTAGACTTTCAGATACACCCTGTCTGCTGAGAGGAAGCAGCTTTTTAAATCTTGTAAGTAAACCAACTTTTACTACACATATGTTTTTACCTGGTTTAATCTCCACCTAGGTACATAACTGTGCCAATGTTTTACTCTACTTCCCTGCTTTATCTGCATATTGCCAGCTAAATGCCTCCTTTTGTTACAATATATATATATGGTTGGGACAAGTGGGACAGCTCCTTCCCTTGCAACTGGACTACACCTTGGTTTTACCTGGATGTTGGACAGTTTGTGAGGGAGCACCATCTGGAGGGACTTAAACCAGACTTGTGGAAGCCAAAAACTGTCCACAAGCTCATCAGAGTTAAAGAAATTATGGAGTCTGTTCCAGGGCTCCCTGCTGCAACAACACAACACGTGTGGGAGAATGTGGCCTCTAAGAGACTGACGAATAGACACAAAGACATTGCATGGATGGCTATCCAGGGGGTCTGCCTCTCAGGACATTCATGTACTTCCGGAACCTGTGCTGATATGTCCACTGCCCCATCTGCATCACCAGAAGGGAAACAGCATAGCGCATTTTTTGGGACTGCCCCATTGCACAGGCACAGTTGGATGTCTTGGAACATGAACTTAAGGACAGTGTGCCCAGAACCTTTCATACCATTCGGTATTTTATGGACAATCCATGAGACCTGGAGCCTTATGAACTGCTTTAAGGACGCTATTTGGCTTGCCAGGAATTGCCTCATCTTGAAAAGGGAGAAGATGACCATCCAGAACTGTCGCAGGCTCATCCACAGCCTATTGAGAGACTATAACACCATTGACAGTCCTGAGGAAGATGATTAATTTTCTGTCTCCCTCTTCTCTTTCTATCCCTATATGTCTGCTTATTCAATAAAACTGTCAGGTTTGCACACGAAGAAATGAGTGGGATCCTGCTGTCTTAACTGGGATTAGCTCGACTTCCCTAGAGGTGTGGAGTCTAACAGGCTGGAAGGTATTCACCAGGGAATCCCGCAAGGGAATTTGGACTTTAGTGGCTTCCACCCTGCAGGTCGTGGCCCTCCAGGGCAGTTCCCAGTGTGACAGATGGGAGAACAGATCTAAACAGCATACAGAGAGATACAGTTCAGGTATCGGTTGATAACAAAAACAATTACCACTAAGAAGTGGAACATGAGTGTAAGGTTCAGTGGAATACAGAATGCACTGCAGATGATGATGAACCACGGCTGTATGCAGAAGAGTAGAAACAATCAACGAAGTTCCACAATGTAGTCAGAATACATAATGAGCGTAAGCAACAGCAAGGACTCCTAGGGAGTGGAATATAAATATAAAGTTCACTGCAGTGCAGAGAATACTGCAGATGGTGGAACACGGCTGTTATACAGGAGAGTAGAAACGGTCAATGGAGTTAACGGTTCAAGCTGATACATAGTGAGCATTAGCAACAGCGAGTACCACTAACAGTAAAATAGATAGTAAGTTCAATTGAATCCAAATGTGCAGCAACGATGAAGAGACACAGACACCACAGAGATGTGGAACGAATCAGCAGTAGTCCGCGGTACATGCAGCTTAGCTAGCAGGCGTTGATCACAGTGATTACTACGGATGAGTGGAACAAAAGAGCAGAGATCAGCGGAATCAGATATGCAGCAACGATGAGCCACGGCTTACCACAAGGATGTGGGGCAATTCAGCAGTAGACAGCGGTGCATACGAGTAGCTAGCGGGCATTAATCACAAATATATCACAGATGAGTAGAACAGGTGAACAGAGATCAGCGGACTCCGAATATGCAGCTAGCAATGACCCACAGTTTACCACAGGGATGTGGAAAGAGTTAGCAGTAGTCAGTGGTGTATGCAGAGTAGCTAGTGGGCATTGATCACAGTGATTACCACAGATGAGTGGAGCAGAGATCAGCGGACTCCGAATATGCAACTAACGATGACCCACGGCTTATTACAGGAATGTTGAAAGAGTTAGCAGTAGTCAGCAGTGTATGCAGAGTAGCAAGCGGGCGTTGATCACAGCGATACCCCAGATGAATGCAACAGATAAGTAGTATAGATAATAACGGGAACAGGCAGCTGAACCAGGCCAGGTGTAGACTTGAAGAACTAGCAATGAATAGGTGAAAGGAGGAGCCTTATAAATGAGGACTGGCCAATAGTAGAGCTGACTAAAACCACAGGTGAAGTAATCACAGATGTAAACTGTGGCTGACAGCCTGTACCAAGAAGAGGTTTAATATGAGAATCAGTGCTTTGAGGCTCGGGTGGAGATACCCAGGAGCAGAGTGTGACAAAAACCTTGGGCTTGTGTCTCCCCTCCCTTACCCCCTCCAACCTATTCCTACATTACTGTTTGAAGTTTTGTTGAATGTCTTGCCTTAATTTATGCACCCTTTCCAATATTTGTGTCTTTGTGTGTACCTATATAACACCATACAATTTGACTGCAGATTTACACCAAGCCTGCCATGACAATTAGCAATGGAGCTCTCCTCTTTGTGTGTAACCTATATAACACTGTACAATTTGACTGCAAATTCAGAAGACCAAGCCTGCCAGCTCTAGTTTTTGTATTTCAACAATGTCAACTAGCAATGGAGCTCTTCTCTTTGTGTGTTACCTATATAACACCGTACAATTTGACTGCAGATTTACACAAAGCCTGCCAGCCCTAGGATTTGTATTTCAGCAATGACAATTAGCAATGGAGCTCTCCTCTTTGTGTGTTACCTATTGTAACACAATACAATGTGACTGCAGATTTACACCAAGCCTTCCAGCCCTAGTTTTTGTATTTTAGCAATGACAACAATGGAGCAATTGAGCTCTCCTCTTTGTGTCTTACCTATATAAGACTGTACATTATGGGACTGCAGATTTAGAAGACCAAGCCTGCCAGACCTATTACTTCTATTTCAGCAATGACAACAATGGAGCAATGGAGCTCTCCTGAATGTCACTGGCGACTTTGAAGAACACTGCTACCCCTCCTCTTTCTTTTCTACCCATGATGCTGCCCAATTGCTCTAGAGACTGCCAAGAACAATGCTACCCCTTCTGTGTCCATCTGTGAAATGGCGCTGGATCGCCATGAAGGGCGGTACTTATAGAATCCAAAAATCTCGAGATCCGATGACGTAATGATGATGTTTTGACTCGTTTTCAATTCCAAGGGCGTGCGAAAGTACTGAGCTGCCTCGGCTAGGTACTCATGTCTGCTAAATTCGGGTGTGTTCAGTTCACGGGGAAGCGAACCTGAGCATCTCTAATTAAATATATATATATATATATATATATATATATGCTAGAAACCTTGCAAGCAAACAAATCGCTAGTTTTCTCCTCCGGCTGTAGAAAGGACAGATGTAGAAAAGTTTTCTACAACTGTCCGATTTGAAAAGCGTGCAAAAACAGTGGAGTGACTACTAGATGGACAGCTGCTATGACAATAAGGCAATATTTAGAAACAAAACCAGATAAAAAACATTTAATGATTTTCTCAGCCTTATTGTCTTAGCAGCTGTCCATCAAACCTATTTAAGGCACATTTGGGTTTGGCTCACAAGCCAGCCCTTGCTAGATATAAACCCCTATACCTGGGAGGTGAGTGCATCTGATTTTAACTGCATTTTAATGGTGTATAAAGCATATAGGTCAGTGTAGGACCTGCATATAATGAGGTGCTCTTGACGCTGGGATGCAGGATTAAAAGTTTCGATCAAAATATGAATACCTCATGTTGTCATTTTGCTAGACACACACAGATATGCAGTGTAAATGTTAAGCGCTGACAACTGTCTTTTTGTTATATATATATATATATATATATATATATATATATGTATATATGTGTTGATATATATATATATATATATATATATATATATATGTTTGGCCCTCGCATGTGTTAGGTTTGGTTTTAGATCTGTATTTTTTAGAAAAATAGCTAAAATACGCTAAAATCACATAATTTTGCTCTTTTTTTGTTCCTACATTATTATTAACCTCAATAAAACTAGTTTCCAGTCATTTCAAGACAATTTTTACCACCTCACAGGTCACAATATCATACACTTTCGGACAAAGACTGCAGCAAACTGACTGGATCCTAAGCGACAGAGCAACGACCCAAACACACGGCAGTTCACAGCACATCTAGGAAACGTTGCCATACAGCAGTGGCAGAAAAGAAAAGTGGTGGAAGATGGAATTGTCCTTGGGCCCTCCCACCCAGCCTTATATAAGATATTGAAAAGGACATGTACATTTTAACAAACCAAGTCCTCCAGCGACAAGCAGTGCCACTTTTGTGGCTGAAGTGCTTGGTTTGTTTGGGCCCCCACAAAACAAGCTACCAATAGCTTAGCTGCCTTAAGCTCAACAGTGCTGTAAGTGAGCTCTACATTATTAAACCATGTCTGCTCATGCTCAGGGCCGGTGCTAGGGTCCACGGCGCCCTAGGCATTTTTAAAAAAGCGCCCCCCCCCCCCCCCGCAAAAATCGCCGCCCTCCTCCCTCCTCTTCTTACCTTGTCTCACCACCGCCGCCTCTCTGCTCCGTCTCCTCCCCTCCACTCACTGACACTAGTAATTTGAGTGGAGGACACGGAGCAGAGAGGCGGCGGTGGTGACAAAATAGCCTCTTCCCCCCTCCCCGTGCATCTGATGCTGTGCGGCGGCTGTGACAGGTATGGTCAGCGGTCGCCGCACAGTTTTAAAGTATTTCAGAATTCTGTGGCGCCCTCCAAAGCCCGGCGCCCTAGGCAAGTGCCTAACCTTGCCTAATGGGAGCGCCGGGCCTGCTCATGCTGCATCTTTAATTTCCTTCTTCTCTGTGGATAACTCACTCTCATCCCTGAAGAACTGCCAAACTTATGTAGACACAGAACATGTGGGCAGCATGGAATCTGTCATATTGAAATACGCTGCATTGAACAGAGATTTAAACCAATATATAGATACAGTTGAGATCATTCTTAAGTTAAAACATGACTCACCGGATGAGATCCCATATTTAAGAGATCTTGTACACGAGAGATACACTGCGCTTCAGAAGAATAATATAGAGCAGGCCCTAAGGCAGTCCAGTTTAAAGAACCTAAAATATGTCCAGTTTAAAGAACAGCTAAGATACCTGAGAAAACAAATTGGTGTGTTGCCGACCCCTGCAAACTAAGCTTTGGAAGATAAAGATGAGGACTCTTATAACACAGTTGGAGATGGTGAACCCAGTAAAAAACAAAGAATGTGGTCACACGTATGAGAGAGAAGCAATTGAAAGGCTGATTGAAAACAAACCTCAGAAGGATAAATCCGCCAGGTGTCTAAAAATTGGCTGTGATCACTCTGACATGAGTATATCTAATCTTATTCCAGACAATGCACTAAAAAGATCCATTAAAATCCACAGCAAAAAACAACGTCATCACTAAGCTTCTAATCAGCCCCACTTCCCAAAAATTTTAAATATAGCTAGGTACCTTTGATGTGAAATTCATATTACAAACACTTTGTGCAATACTGTTAAAACAGCAGAAAAGTAGAAGGTTTGAGTAATACATATACAAGTCTTTTTAGACATCATGCTTACATTACTTCTGCAAGCAACACCAGTATATAGCCCATGTAGGTAACATTGGCACACAGTTGGTAGCTGAAAGGATAAGTGGTGCAAGATGGAACTGTCCTTGGGCCCTCCCACCCACCCTCATGTTGGATCTTAAAAAGGACATGCACACTTTAACAAACCAAGCACTTCAGCGGCATGGAGTGCAACTTTGTGGCTTAAGTGCTTGGTTTGTTTGGGCCCCCACAAAAAAAGCTAACAATGGGCTTAAGGCACCTAAGTTAACAGTGCTGTTAATTAACTCTACTGTGGTAAGATGTTGTTGTCATCATCCACCGCCTCATCCTCACTCTCTTCAGTGTGTACATCATCCTCACACATTATTAATTCATCACCGCTGGAATCCACCATTACAGAAGTCTCTGTATTTTGATGTAATTGGCGGGAAAGGCCTTCCTCGTGGAAATTGTAGTTCATTTATATGAACATCATCTTTTCCACATTTTGAGTAAGTAGCCTCCTATGCCGATCGCTGACCAAGTTTCTGACTGTGCTGAACACTCTTTCCGTGTACACACTGGAGGGTAGGCAGCTTAGTTAGTGCAAAGCGAGTTGGTACATGGGTCTCCAAATAAACATTTTCTCCTCCCAGTATGTAAAGAGACTGTCTGATGTGTCTATTCCTATGCTGTCGTTAAAATAATCCTCCACCATCCTTTGGATGTTGATAGTAGGATCAGGTGGAGTTATGGCAGAGGTGTCACGTTTTTTTGGTCAATTCTTTTAGACTAGACCAGATGTCAAAATGTTGTGCTGTGTCATCTGCATCATCCCTGCAAAGCTATGTTTTTTCCTAGCAGCAGTTGACTGAGAAACTGAAGGAGAAGACGCCATCATGTCAGATAACACTTGAGCTGTCATCTTGCTCACCAGGAGCTCCTTGAATCTCTTGAGATCTGGGTCAGTTGGAAACAAAGAGAAGACATATCTCTTAAACCTAGAATCAAGCACAGTCGACAAAATGTAGTGATCCGATTTCAAGATTTTGATAACTCTTGGATCCTGGTGAAGCGAATTAAGTACTTGAACTACAAGTCCGACATACTTGACGTAATTGCTTTGTTTCATCTCCTCCTTCAGTTTCTCAAGCTGCTTTTCCAAAAGTCTAATTAAGAGAATCACTTGGCTTGTCTGAACTCACTTCACAGGTGACTTCTTCAAATGGCTTCAGCACCTTGCACAACACGGAAAGTATTCTCCACTGCACTTTAGTAAAATACATCCCCCCTCCTTTCCCAATTTCATGGCTTGTGGAGTAAGTGTGGATGGCTTATCGCTGCTCTTCCATCCTCAGAAGCATATACATGGTGGAATTCCACCTCGTTACCACCTCTTGCTTCATTTGGTGGCAGAGCAAATTAAATTGCTCTTGTAGCTGCTGCAATCTCCTACATGCTGTTGCCAAAATGTCCAGATATTTTACGGGTGTTATAGGATCCTGGGATCCGCCATAATAATGATACAATGCCTTTGATCTTATTAATAACCAATCTCATTAATTATTGGGATATAATGCAATTTGCGTCTTTTTCGCTATTTTAGTCGCGTCGAATAATACACGCCCGTGACATCTCAGATGTACTTTAGAGGCATTATTTCACTCAACCTTTTGAGGTTTCGCCTAATACCATGGCAACCATAAACAAGGTGTCCCAGTTGTTATGCTTGCGCATCCCTACTAGAAATCCGATTCCTGTGTTTGACAAGGCTATATATATATATATATATATATATATATATATATATATATATATATATATATATATTACACATCCTGCCTAAATATTACACAAATATCCCACAATTATGTGTTAATCGCTAAATGAATACCAATCTATCATTTACCTCACTATAATGCATTATCTATATAAACATCCATTCATCCTATTCATTCCAGTTATCTAAACATACAAAACAGGCATAAGGATACAAGTCTTTTACTTTACAAAGATAATAAAGCATACAGTACAGATAATACATTATAGATTAAACAGACAATGCTACAACTTTAGAAGTAAGTACATAATATACTATTCTGTTGTGTGTGTGTGTGTGTGTGTGTGTGTGTGTGTGTGTGTGTATATATATTTACTAGTTTATATGCTGTAAGAGAAATGTATAGGAGTGAGTATTTCATCAGTATTGCTCAATCGTGTTGTGTGTATAGAGACAGAGAATGAATGTGTTTTAAGGATGCATGTGTGTATGCCATGTACTCTTGAAAGATGGGGGATGGGATTAGAAGTTGCAGGTAAAATAAACAGATATATGTTTAAGTGGTAGATAAAGAAAGATTAAAAGAAAGAGAGAGAAAGATATAAGATAGCAGAGAGAGGTGCATGTGATCAGGGAAATTCATTGTAATGCAATTAGCAAACATTCTTGAGGCTACTTAGATCCAGAAAGTTAAATGGAAAACTTTACATATAAGGTAAAGGATTCAAAAGAAAGTTAATAGATATACATGCAAGCAAGGAGAGTTGTACAGACAGACATAAGAAGTTAAGAGTTACAGATAGAAGCTTACTGGTATGTCTTCAGGGCTCCAGGTGTAAGAGAGGTCCCCCAGTTCCAAGTTTGTGTGTGTGTGTGGAGTGATCGAATGAGAGTGATATGTTTGTCTCAATGGCTTATAAACCTATACCCATAATGCATTGCTTAAAATAGGAGTGTTTGACCTCTGCCACACCCCGCAACTAGATACGGCCTGTAATTATGACTCAAAGCCCTGTTTTCCTAGCAAGCACATGGCTTTTAGGTTCAAACAAAGAACTTACTGTGGAGCCATATAAGAGAGACAGATTCTTTGGTTAGAATGCTCTGGCTTACAGCCAGTTCATATCTTACTCTGCGCATGTAAACAGCAGTGGAATGCTAGCGGCCCCTTATGCGTGGCTCAAGCTCCACCCACCGTGACTGCGTCATCAGCGGCGATATAGGAGCTCCTTCACAACGGGCCACAGACAGAATCTCCTGCACGTCCCTGTAATTTTTTTAAAAACTGCACCACCAAGTTTATTGTGTGAGCAAAACAGGGAATGTGATGGAATTCACCTAGCTGTAATGCTCTCGCAATGTTGGTGGCATTATCAGAAATTACATATCCTGAGAAGAGTCCAAACAGGATAAGCCATGTTGCAATGACATCCCTTAGCTTTTGTAACAGATTGTCAACTCTTGGTAAAGCCGGTGATACACAGAGTAGCCTGCCTCTGAAAAATGTGACTTACTTGGGTACTTTCTGCTGCTGTTCCTGCTGGTGAAGGCGAATCACTAACCAAGTGGGCTGTCACAGTCATATAATCTTTAGTTTGCCCAGTTCCGCTTGTCCACATATCTGTGGTTAAGTGTACAGTGGGTAGTATGGCATTTTGTAGCTGTCATGGTTGGCTTACTGGAAATAGATCCCTAGGCTCTGCTGAACATGGCTAGGCCCACCCATGGGTGCGGAGTCTAACAGGCAGGTGGTTTTCACCAGGAAGGAGGTATGGTCTTAGTGGCACCAAACCTGCAGGGTGCGGTCCAGCGAGTGAGTGAACAGCAGAACGATGTGGAGGAGCCAGGTGAAGCAGGAAGAAATGATGGAACCCACAGGTGAGTGGTATAGATACGGGAACAACAATATATGCTGATGGTCAGCAACCGATTAGTCACTAGAGGAATAGGTGCTCTGCAGAGAAACAATGAGAGAACAGGAGCTGTCACAATGGTGTACTCAGGAGTAGATAGTTGAGGTACTGGCACAGTGATAGTTCAACACTGGGCATGAGCTGAGAGAAACCTGAAGTAGCGGAGGTAACTCAGGACAACAGCTGATGAGTCACAGACGTAGTAGCGGCTCAGAGAGGCAGCCGTGAGAAAACCGAGGCTGTCACGATGAAGTACTCTGGAGAAGGTAATAGAGGTACTGGAGCAGCGGTAGTTTAATACGGCCACAGGCTGAGAGCAGACTGGAGGAGGTTACCCCGGGACAACAGCTGATGAGTCACAGACGTAGTAGCGGCTCAGAGAGGCAGCCGTGAGAGAACCAAGGCTGTCATGATGAAGTACTCTGGAGAAGGTAATAGAGGTACTGGAGCAGCGGTAGTTTAATACGGCCACAGACTGAGAGCAGACTGGAGGAGGTAACCCAGGACAACAGCTGGTGAGTCACAGACATAGTTGCGGCTCTGGGATGCAGCAGTGAGAGAACAGAGGCTGTCATGATGAAGTACTCTGGAGATGGTAATAGAGGTACTGGAGCAGCGATAGTTCAACACAGCCACAGGCTGAGAGCAGACTGGAGTAGCGGAGGTAACTTGGGACAACAGCTGATAGTTACAGACATAGTAGTGGCTCAGAGAGGCAGCAGTGAGAGAACCAAGGCTGTCACGATGAAGTACTCTGGAGATATTGATAGAGGTAATGGAGCAGCGGTAGCTCAATACGGCCACAGGCTGAGAGCAGACTGGAGTAGTGGAGGTAACCCGGGACAACAGCTGATGAGTCACAGACATAGTAGCGGCTCTGGGAGGCAGCAGTGAGAGAACAGAGGCTGTCACGATGAAGTACTCTGGAGATGGTAATAGAGGTACTGGAGCAGCGATAGTTCAACACAGGCCATGAGCTGAGAACAGGCTGGAATAACGGAGGTAACTCGGAATAACAGCTGATGAGTCACAAGTGTAGTAGCAGCTCTGAGTGGTAGCGATGAGAGAACCAGAGCTGTCACGATGAAGTACACTGGAGATGGTAAGAGAGGTACTGGAGCAGCAATAGTTCAACACAGGCCACGAGCTGAGAGCAGGCTGGAATACACGCAATCCACAAGGAGAAGAGAAACCAGAACCACAGGCTGCAGGAAGTGAGCTTGAAGAACAGGCATCAGACAGGTGAATGCAGGAGGTTTAAATAGTGTTCCAATAATGCTTAGCCAATGAAAAGAGGAAGGAGGCCCTGAAGTGCAATAGACTTGCATCTGCGCAGAACTGATAATAGTTGAATGAATGAATGAATGAATAGTGTCTGGTGCTGAAACATGGCAGTTTCCAGATCAATGAGATGCAGGTAACGAGACAGGTACTCGTTTGCGGGACCGGAGCGTTACAGTAGCCTAATAATTACATTTTTACGAACCTTCTGGTAGAGGTGAGTAATTGCTTTTCTAGTAAAATGGTGTTGTGATGGAATTTGGTAACGGGGACACAAGACCTCAATTAACTGTCTTAAACCAGCTGCATTAACAGTGGATATTGGATGTCAGAGTTACACCCCAATAGTGTAACTTATCGGCTCTGGTACCTGTGAAACAAGTGGGTTATCGATCGATAGAGAAGAGACACACTCAGTTTTTTAGGGCTGAATGAGAATCAATTCTGACCGCCCCCTAGTCAGAAGGCTTTATTTATACATGAAAAGTGTGCTCGCAGGCACATTCGTTATCTAGAAATTATTGCATTTTCTCAAGAGAAAATTAGACATAGTCTCAACAAAAAGAGTCTATACATCTATTATTTCACTTCTCAGGGATGCTGCTGTAAATGTCAAGGCCTGTAACTCCTGTAACTCCTTATCTTCAAGGACGGTCCATAGCCTTAATCTCCACCACGGCCTCTGGGTGTATTGCCAAGCTCAGCATATTCACATGAGAAAGAAACAGAGAAAAACTTGTGTGAATATCATATTCAGAAATACAAAAGAAGAGCAACTTTTATTTTATAAGTCTGATCAATATATACTTTTTACCATATTGACTCTCACAGACCCTCCTCTTTATCATACTTTTAAAATGCTACCTGTCTTTTTATGTCTGTGGATTACACCTGCACTTTGCCTACTTCAATGAATGGAATCCCTTCTGGACCCTAGACGCTGGTAAAGATACATTCAGTCAAAGTCTTATAATCCACATACATTCATCTTATTATGGTATGACAATAGAAGGTATCCGGGGGGTTTAGTAATATAAATCAGGGGTAGATTAGGTATAAAAATATGCAGTGCGCTCGGCAAGGATAAATTATCAATATAGCTGAAAAGGTCTGGGGGAGCAAAACATTTTGTAGGCAATAAAGCACTTCCATAAGCTGAGTAGTAAAATGATTATACATAGTATCAATACTGGGTGTATCAGCATATTTAACATTGCAGATACTGTTGGGGATGCACCCGTAAACACATCCCACCAATGCTTTTCCAAATCCTTCTTCAATTTGGTAGCCATGCCTCTTAGCTCATTTCCTTCAATAATAGTTACCATTTTAGCATGATTATTGGTATAATTTACCTGTTTAAGATGCTCATTTAGTAACTTGGTTTCATTAATTACCCTCACTATCATCCCTATATCTAGGGTCAGTTGAGGTAATGTTAAATCATTATACATGAACATTTTGTCCACCTGTGTCATTTTATCTTTATAGAAAATTAGCAACTTTCCTTGCCATTGTAAGTGTGTTACATTTATTAAGCACCCTGAGAACGGGTAAGCTAGTCCATAAGTTTGTGTTATTGCTTCATCATATGTGATGAGACAAACCATCTGAGGAGCCACCTCTATTAATGTCTCATATTCTTTTTCTTTTGGATGCAATGTCCATATACAAATGCTGGTATTATGCTGTAGTAAACATGGTTC
The DNA here is from genome assembly GCF_038048845.1 of Mixophyes fleayi. Lineage (NCBI taxonomy): Eukaryota > Metazoa > Chordata > Amphibia > Anura > Limnodynastidae > Mixophyes > Mixophyes fleayi. The sequence continues at coordinate 54,453,875 of NC_134409.1, read as the reverse complement.
AAAGATAACAGTCTGTTGTGGGCATACTGTTGTGGGCATACTGGTTCCTTGTCCGAGGTCTAAATTATGTGACCTGTTTTTGTTATCAATATAATGTCCCTTAAATTTAGGTGTCCATAGGTTACCATCCTGCAAAATCATGGGCATAACAATAAATTTACATACTTGAACTTTTGTTTTTATTGTATATGTTTCTAGAGTCCCTGCACAGAAGGTTCCTTCACATCTTATTTTTCTTCCATCTAACTTAAACCTTTCTTGGTTTGTCAGATTAAACATTTTCTATAGAATAATATGTTTCCAGTCATAAGCTTTGTTTGTGCAGTGTCCTTCTGCTGCTTTTGATACAAATATTGCAACGTACACTGGGTCCAATTTACAAATTTCGTATTGTGTACTCCAGCTATTAAGTATGGTTCTGTTGTATATCTGCAAAAACTCTTTATCCCACTGTATGTTTTTAGTCAAAGGGTTGAAGACTGTGGGCATCTAATCAGCTTGCATGTGAACTATTTTACTGAGATCTGCTCCTGTTTTGCTAAGTTTCGTGTCTATGACCTCAGTGTCTATTGTGTTCATTATGCCTAATCCCGTCCCTGTAGCTCCTAACAAGGTATCATACCACTCCCGCTTGCACTTTTCTTGACTATGTGCCGGGAAAGTAATGTTCCACCTTATTATTGTTCTTTGTTTCCTTGTTCCCATCATTAGACATGTAGATGGGACCCTTACAATTGTGTTGGTTACCACCTTAGGCTGTGATTGCAAAATATAAAATCTAAGCCTTAACCCTAAGATGTAATACTAGCATAATCGCCATGGTTTCTGTGATCTGCTTTGTGACTGGGTGACAGTTTTCATACTTGCTTCCTCTTGCAAACGATTGTTTAACACTCAATTGTTGTAAACTACTAGTAGTCTTCTTCTTGGTCTGCTTCTGAAATGAAGATCCACACCCAGCAGCAGCAGAAGCGGGACTAATGCTCTAGAATTCTTCTGAAGGATCCAGGATAGTGGAGGAGTCATCTAGCCTTAGCAACTTGGATGCAGGACTAACTCCGATCGCTATTGAGGATATTGATGAGGAAGGTATTGTGGGGGTAGATTGCAGGTGACGGCATCTAGCTGAGAGGAGGGACGTAGCTGATGCTGGACTACTTGGTTTTTTTTTAGCATAAGTTTCAGATTTTCCCAACAGCTTGCCATGGACTTGCTTCAAATGGCGTAACATGGATGAGGTTCCTTGATGGTTAAGGCCCCTACTTCTACTGACTGTGACTTTACAAATGTTACAAATGGCTAGACAACTGTTGGCATGATTTGGGTAAAAATAATTCCATACATAAGAGGTGGATTTTTTGATCTTATGCCCAGGCGAGACAATGGCTTTCTTCTTATCACTGGCAAGAACTGCTTCAACTGGTGCAGGACTTACATAAACAACATTATCCTCATCAACATCCTCATTAGCGTCGCCTTCAGCTATACAAATATCCCCCTCATTCTGTTGCAATTCCAAAGTGGCATCCTCAATTTGTTTATCACCGGTTACACATGGGCTGCTCATCCACACATCTGCAAATATGCTGAAAGGAGGCTTCTTTATGGGTACAGTCAGGGCTGCCAAGAAGAATTCAGGGCCCGGGTACAACAAATTCATGGGGCCCCCCCTCATAGTCAAATAAGCCCCAAAAATTTTTTGCGCCGCCTTACGGCGGCGCAAAAAAATTTAGGTGTATGGTCATGCATTCAGGGGCGTAGCTAGCCAAACGGCGGTGCAAAAATTTTGGGAGGTGTGGTCATGCATTTTGGGGCGTGGCAAACGTGCCATTGGGGCGTGGCTAACATAAAAACCACTAGGCTCTCAATTCGCCGGAGCGTCACATATGTTCAAGCACTCCTGACTTTCAGGACATCTACCACCACAGTGTAGTATACAAACAATGCAGTGTGTACACAAACAGTTCAGTCTTGGCCTACACTTTACATTGGGCACAACATTCACCAAAAATTGGTATTGTCCCTACTAGAATCACAACATTTCACATACTGTCCTGCTCTCTCCTACCTGTTCTTCTCACTTTCTCCACCTGTGGCTGCATGTTTCTTTAGTTGCGGCTTGTCTGGATCCTGGAATGCTGGGGGCCCTATTTGGAAAAAAATAGCTACATTTAGATAATTCCAAACAACCCTGGCGTTAAATCAATACCATCCACGATTAATAATTAGGCCTTCCTCCAGCTCCAATATTACAATAATGTGCCCCTTCATCATCGCCATGCCTTATGATCACACTGTGCCCTCCATGCTGTTTTTGCCCCTTCATCTGGCTCCCCTTCATCAGACTATACTATGCTGCTCCCCCCCTTTTTCAATCCCACTGTGCCATGCCTCCCCCCCCTTTGTAACCCCACTGTGCCATGCTGCCCACCATTTTTTAACCCCACTGTGCCATGCTGACCCCTGTTTATTAACCCCACTGTGCCATACTGCCCCGTTTTTTAACCCATCTGTGCCCCTCTCATTTTTTCACCCCCTCTGTCATGCTGCCCCCCCCCCCCCCGTTTTTAACCCCTCTGACATGCTGCTTTCCCATTTTTTAACCCCTCTGTGCTCCCCCTCAATTTTTAACCCCTCTGACATGCTGCTTTCCCATTTTTTAACCCCTCTGTGCCCCCACTCATTTTTTAACCCCTCTGACATGCTGCTTCCCCGTTTTTTAACCCCTCTGTGCTCCCCCTCATTTTTTAACCCCTCTGACATGCTGCTTCCCCGTTTTTTAACCCCTCTGTGCTCCCCCTCATTTTTTAACCCCTCTGACATGCTGCTTTCCCGTTTTTTAACCCCTCTGTGCTCCCCCTCATTTTTTAACCCCTCTGACATGCTGCTTCCCCGTTTTTTAACCCCTCTGTGCTCCCCCTCATTTTTTAACCCCTCTGACATGCTGCTTTCCCATTTTTTAACCCCTCTGTGCTCCCCCTCATTTTTTAACCCCTCTGACATGCTGCTTCCCCGTTTTTAACCCCTTTGACATGCTGCTTTCCCGTTTTTTAACCCCTCTGTGCTCCCCCTAATTTTTTAACCCCTCTGACATGCTGCTTCCCCGTTTTTAACCCCTCTGACATGCTGCTTCCCCGTTTTTAACCCCTTTGACATGCTGCTTTCCCGTTTTTTAACCCCTCTGTGCTCCCCCTAATTTTTTAACCCCTCTGACATGCTGCTTCCCCGTTTTTAACCCCTTTGACATGCTGCTTTCCCGTTTTTAACCCCTTTGACATGCTGCTTCCCCGTTTTTAACCCCTTTGACATGCTGCTTTCCCGTTTTTTAACCCCTCTGTGCTCCCCCTTATTTTTTAACCCCTCTGTCATGCTGCCCCCCCGTTTTTTAACCCCTTTGTGCCCCCCTCGTTTTCCTCCCTTCACTTACCTTTTCTCCTCTCTTGGTCTTCTCTGCTGCTCTGTGCTCCATTGCTCCAGACTGACTGAATGCTGGGCATGACATGATGACATCACACCCAGCATTCAGACAGTCTGAATAGAGCACAGAGCAGCAGAGAGGAGGGATGCCGGCTCCGCGATCAGGTGAGTATGTTTTGTTTTTTTTTTAAACTAGCCTGCTCCCCCCACCAACGACCGAGCCCCCCCCCCCCCCCCCTGCCAAAAAAAAAAAAAAAAAAAAAAAAAGAAAAGGAAAAAAAACGTTTTGAAAAAAAATATTTGAAAATTAAAAAAAATCAGCAGCGCAAGGGCCCGGGCCGGGCCCCCTGACATGCCGGGCCCGGGTAATTAGTACCCGCTCCCCCCCCCTCTCGGCGGCCCTGGGTACAGTATCAGAAAGGTCAAGCTTACACATAGCACTCGTGGATAGACTCTCCTCAGGGATTTGTGTAATTTCTGAATCTGAAAATACATTTTCTTCTAATGCCTTGTTGATTTCTTCCAGCTTGGCTTTTACACATAAAGGTGTTTGGGCACCACTTTTTGAGTCAGAATGACAAGGTCTTGCTTGATCATGACTGACCTTACAAGAAGATACCTTAGTGACAGTTGCAGAACTAGCACTCATAAAGAAAGGTGAAGGCCTGATGCTTTCCTTGCCACTGCGTGTGTAGAATGGTATGTTGGCAATTTTATTTTGGTCTGCAGTTAACTTTGCCTGGATTACAGGTCTTTTTTTCTTTATCAAGGTAAAAGGTGTTTTTTTTACATTTTTGTTTCCCTGACATAAAAACACAATGCACTTTAACAAAGGCTTTAGCAGATGACATAGACGGATTACTATCATCATGACTGGTGCCAGCAGCTGCCTGGTGCTCCTGGTCTTCTGTGTACTGCTGTGAATCCATTTTGATAACACAGTATAATGTGACTGCAGATTTTGAAGAACACTGACAGCCCTATTATTTCTATTTCAGCAATGACAATTAGCAATACAGCAATGCCATGTAGACTGTAGACTGGCAACAACACTGGGACCTCTCCTGTTTCTGTGTGAGCTATAATAACAGTACAATGTGACTGCAGATTTTGAAAAACGCTGACAGCCCTATTATTTCTATTTCAGGAATGACAATTAGCAATGGAGCAATGGACATCTCCTGTTTTTGTGTGAGCTATAACTCAGTAGAATGTCACTGGAGACTTTTAAAAAAACTACCACCCCTCCTCTTTCTGTTTTAGATATGACGCTGCCCAACTGCGCTAGAGACTGCCAAGAACCGTGCAACCCCTACTGTGTCTCTCTGTGAAATGGTGCTGGATCGCCGTGGAGGTCGATACTTATAAAATCCAAAACTCGCGAGATCCGACGATGCAACAATGACGTTTTACCTTGTTTTCACTTCCGAGGGCGCACGAAAGTACCGAGCCGAGCTTGGATCGGCGAAGTTCGATTGGGGTTGGTTCTCGGAGAACTGAGCCTGATCTCTCTCTCTAATATATATATATATATATATATATATATATATATATATATATATTTTAATATTTTTATCATTATAATCTCTTTTTGAATCAATCTTAAAAGTGTTTTGTGAATTAAGTTATATTGACAAAGGGAAAAAAACACCCAATGAGGGGACGGTACAAATAGCATCCCCTTGGACTCATTTATATCTTTGATAAAGTTCTTAATAGGATGAATTGCGTAAGTGCCATCGTTGCACAGAGCTATATTATTTTGGATGCTAAGGGAGACTGTACTGTTCGTTTCCGCATCCCAAGTGCAGCTCATATGCTGCAAATATCGCTACAGGAGAACATAGCACAGAAGACCTGCAAATAACATCATCAGGATGTTACATGGTAAGATTAGACAAGTTTACTTGGGTTAGAGACGCCACGTTCTTGTGTCTCGGCCCATGCTGCCACTCCACTACGCTCTCACTCTGCAAAAGAGCTGATAACATTATATTTTACACTGTTTCCAAATATTTGTATTTATTTTAGTCTGATTTAATTGATTTATTTGTTTTATTTATTTGATTATTTATGTTTTACCTGCTTTCATTGTATTTTTTGGGTTCATTGAGAATTGAAATTACATGAAATATATATATAACTATTTCTAATTAGAAGTTTCAAACATACCGTTATAAAGTTAATCTAGTGATAGCTTAATTACAAATGTGCACTCAACATTATATTCACAATTTTTATGGGGCACAGTTGACATTCACTATTACACAGTATAGCATATATACTTAGGTGAACTCAGAGTGAGTGCGCTCCCTCTTTTAATCTTGTTATATAATTCTGTTAGGAAATGTTTGTGATAATGTTTTTTTAATTTTTATGTCAGGATTGTATTTAATGTATATACATTTTCATATAGGTGGCCAAGTGGGTCATGAGTAAGAATTGGGTGTGGTCCGGTTTAAAAAAAAAGCTTATACGGGGTTAATACTGGAAATGTGTCACTTAATCAACCTTGCCTCTCCCCTTAATTAACCCCATTGTTTTAGGTTGTGGTCAGCTAGACAGGCTGTAGTCAATCCAGCAGTATATACAAAGTGTATACTTTGCAGACTGTCTACATATAATCTATATAAAAGTTTATTACACTGCCTAAGTGCTGTTATATCTGTGAGTACCTGCATTTACCATCTGCTGCAAGTTCAATAATAAAACTAACATCTTGGTTGGGTTTAAAATATGTGTGGCTTAACATCCATAGCCAACACTGCTGCTGACACCTTTTACAGACACCCACAAAGGTTCTGCCAATATTAACTGCCTTAAAATTAGAGCAGGCAAGTCCCTCCAGTGTGCTTCTGGGTCCCCGGCTGTGAATCGAGTGCCCCGTCACGCCTTACCAGGAACCGGCAGCAGAATCCGGCCCATCACGTCACCACGTAGCGTTGTGAGGATGCTGTATGATGTCAGTGCGCTGGCGACTATTAAAGCCGCTGCGCGGCACCATTTTGTCTAGTACGAAAGGGGAGGTGAAGCAGACAGGACGTCAGAGAAGCAGGTGGCAATGGAAAGAGAAGACCGCGCGGAAGAAAGCCGAGGGCAGCGGAGACCGACAACAGGGAGCCCTTGTAAGGACTAAGGACAACCCTGTCAAGTAGACGCAGGGCGCAACAGGAGAAGAGACAGAACGGAAGACAGAAGACCGCGGGGATCCAGGAAAGAAGCTGGCAGTGGGGGAAGCGCTGGAGAAAACCCATGAAGATGCAGGAACCAGTAAGGCCCCTGGGTCAACACCTATTCCGGGCCCCTGCCCGTACTTCCTTTCTTATTTCCTCTATTCCTTAACGGCGGACACAAGACCCTAGCCGCATACCGGATACATAGCCCTAGTCTATAAGGGCACTGTGTGTATATTTAGGCACAAGGCCCTTAGTTTAAGTGGATATTAGGTCCTGTGTGTTTTTTAGGGCACAAGGCTCTTAGTCTAAGAGGGCACTAGGCCCTGTGTGTATAGTAGGGCACAAGGCCCTTAGTCTAAGAAGGCACTAGGCCCTGTGTGTATTGTAGGGTGCAAGGACCTTAGTCTCATTAGGAGGGCACAAGGCTCTTAGTCTATTAGGAGTCTCAGCCTGTGGCACCAGAGAGAGGCCTGAGGCACAAAACAGGCTACAAATCCTGATGGGGCACAAAGTCCAGGCTATAGACATGTGTGCAAGTCAGGCAGGCGGGAGGCCTGTGGGTTGGCAGTGGCATTAGGCCAGTAACTTGTTAGTAAATACCTGTAAATAGACCTTGCCCAGTCTATCTCCATTGTAGGTGCAGACAGTCATTTAGTGGTGTACTTTTGTCAGGATTCCCAACATGAAGTTCACTGAGAGAACGTAAGTGGAACAAAGTGGTTTATTAGAACTCAGGTTACACATGTTAGGATGCAATAAATGGTAAGCAAACAAGTACAAGTGAGCAGCGTATGGCAGTTATAGCATGGATAATTCAGGAAGCCACAGATGCAGAGAATGGTCAATAATAATCTAGTTCAAAGAGTCCGTTTTGAGAAGCCAGGTAACCAGGTCTAATTCAGAGGCCGGAGAAGCAGGATAAATCATGGGTGTCAGGATACCAGGTTTACACAGGAGACATGAGGCACCGGATGAACCATTGATGACTGGCCTTTGGGTTACTCAGTAGGCACCGGAGAAGTCATGGGTTTCAGTACTCCAGGAGTTTTAGGAGGGAGGAGGCCCCAGATGAGTCACATGTGACGGAAGTCCAGGTTAATCAGGAAGCACAAGGCACCAGAGGAATCACGGCTGTCGGGACTCCAGGTTACTCAGGTGGCACGAGGCACTGGATGAGTCATGGGTGTCAGGACTCCAGGTTACTTGGGAGCATGAGGCACTGGATGATCAGTAGGCAGAGAAAGTATAGTGATCTGCAGGGCTAAGTACTCAGAGGTCCATGTAGGCAGACAGCCAGGAGACTCGATCAGACACAGAGGTGTAACAACTGCAGACACAGGAGCTGCTAGGTAGCTAGTGGTGCAATGGAATGCAGACACAGAAAAACAGGAGGGTCATACAAGCCAGGGGTCAAACTCAGGCGATCTACCAGAATACCAGGGAGAAAGCAGGTTCAAAGTCAATGCTGGGTCAGGGGTCACAGGAAGAGGTGTCAAAATGGAGGGACAATCAGAGGTCAATACCAGGAAATCATTCAGAGATAACACACAGGATAACCAACAGTAGTTATGGCAAAAGATGAACTGGCAAAGACTGCTAGGAGAGAGAGTTTTTTAAAGGCTAGAGACAGGTGTTATGCATCCCAAAGTAACAAGCTTATTTCTAGCAGGTAGGAGAACAATCCAAGTACCACAGTGGCCCCTTTGTTGGAACAGCTGTACTCCAGGCTGGATACATATAATGGCAAAGTCCAAAATAGTTCTTGGCATACAGGAGCTGCAGGAGGCAAGCAGCATCTTCATGGAAGAAGCTGCAGATCAGCCAGGGGGCAGATCATGACAACTTTCTTATTATATTCCCTTGTGAGATCCAGAAGTAAGGCACCCTTTAAAGGTAGGCTTTTGGTATCGGGTAACGGTTGCATTATGTGTGCCTTGGAACTGTAGGGTAAGTCAGATTAGTGCACCACACCCAATAGAGTTGCGCAGCGGCTGATCACTTAGACTGTTGATAGGATCAGGCTTTGCTGGTTTGCTGTTATTGTTAAGTTGTAGCATAGCGCTAGTGTGGAACGATCATTGGAGCTAACTCTGTGGGGGTGGTTGTGGTTGTGTCACCCCTGTCTTTAGGTTCCAAATGGCCCACCGGGGAATGCAACACTAGGGGCCCACCAAAGGGGGTGTGGTCAGCCATCATAGAGGCGGGACCAGACACTAGAGGGGGAGTGGTCAGTCCACGAAGGACAGCTAGCACCTTAGTGCAGTATATAAAGAATGCAGTGTGTGTATAAAGAATACACAGTCTTGACCTGCCCCTTAGATTGGGCAGAACAGTCACCAAAAAGCAGGATTGTCCCACTAGACCAGGCTTGGCTAACCTGTGGTAGTCCAGGTGTTGTGAAACTACAAGCCCCAGCATGCTTTGCCAATATATAACAGCTTATTGCTGTAAGGGTATGCTGGGACTTGTAGTTTCACAACACCTGGAGTACCACAAGTTAGCCAAGCCTGCACTAGACTCAGAACATTTGACAGACTGTCCTACCTGTTGTTGTCACTTTTACCACCTGTGGCTGCTGGTTTCTTTAGTTGCGGCTTGTCTGGATCCTGGACTGCTGAGGGCCCTATTTGGAAAAAATAATGGGTACATTTAGAAACGCCAACCATCCCTGCCATTAAATCAACAGCACCCAGACTTACAGAGCAAACATTTTAAAGAGAAGAGTTTACTTACTACATTGTGTGTTCTGTACTGTCAATGAGTGTAGGACAGTGGTTCCCAAACCTTCTCAGTTCGAGGCACCCTTAGGGTCACCATAATGTTTCCAAGGCACCCCTAAGCCAAAATAATTACTGGGTAGTCCCGTTTTTTAACAAGTAGGGTCAAAATGACGTAAGATGTATTTAGGCCCCTTCACCATCACATTGTGCCCCTTAATCATATCACTGCGCCTCTTCACCATATTACTCTGTCCCCCTCTTCACCATCTCTCTCTGTCCTCCTTCTGCACCTCTCTCTGCCCCCTTCAGCGTCTCTCTGCCCCCTTCAGCGTGTCTCTCTCTGCCCCCTTCAGTGTGTCTCTCTCTGCCCCCTTCAGCGTGTCTCTCTCTGTCCCCTTTAGCGTCTCTCTCTCTGTCCCCTTCAGCGTCTCTCTCTCTGCCCCCTTCAGCGTCTCTCTCTCTGCCCCCTTCAGTGTCTGTCTCTCTCTGCCCCCTTCAGTGTCTCTCTCTCTCTGCCCCTTTCAGTGTCTCTCTCTCTGTCCCCTTCAGTGTCTCTCTCTCTGTCCCCTTTAGTGTCTCTCTCTCTGTCCCCTTCAGTGTCTCTCTCTCTGTCCCCTTCAGTGTCTCTCTCTCTGTCCCCTTCAGTGTCTCTCTCTCTGTCCCCTTCAGTGTCTCTCTTTCTGTCCCCTTCAGTGTCTCTCTCTCTGTCCCCTTCAGTGTCTCTCTCTGTCCCCTTCACTCTCCTTTACTTACCTTCTTTCCTGACGTCCTCTCTGCTGCTGCTTCTCACTGAGGCTGACGGACGTGATGACGTCACGCCCGGCAGTCAGTGAGGAGGAGGATCCGGCGCTGGATGATGGGTAAGTTTTTTTTTGTTTCTTTGTTTTTTCTCTTCTTCTTTTTCTAGTGTGAACCGCTGGACTGTAGGAGATCAGCTGACAGGGGGAGGGGCCGGGTCACATGATCGCAGCTGCGATCACAATTGAAAGATGACTGGCTGTCACAGCGGGGACGCCGGAGAGGACCGTTGTGAGGGGCCTCCTAAGCTCCGCCCACGGGTGAAAGGGGGTGTGGCCGTACGGTAGCTGGGCCTACCGGTGGTTGAACCGGTAGTCCGCTGGGCCAGTCCGACGCTGTGCAGACGGCTATCCAGTGGAGGTGACCGTTTTTTCCTGGTGGGTAACATTTTTTCAGTTTTGTCTTTTTCTTGTTAGGGCCCTCTCCTGTACCACAGTGAGTAGGGTATTCAGCCCGAATTCTTTCCTGTCCCGAATATTTATATCCTTGCACCCCAGCCTAGAGCAAGTTGAGGTGTTGGCAAGCGGAGTAGAAGGAAGAGTATCTACTTCTGGCCTTCACCTCATACACCCTTTCCCTTCAATTGTATCTTTGCCTGCCAGTAGTTGTACTACTCTCCTTCCTAGGCTGTTCGGCCAGGAAGTTGATACTCCAAGAGAGAACGGAGGGAATTCCTGGAGAAGTGTGTCCGGTGCGTTTCATAGCTACATCTCAGGATCAAGTAAGGACCTGAGGGTGTAGAGAAGATATTTTGTGGTTTGTTTGGCCTTTTCCTTTAGGTACCTTCACAATGAGAACAGGATTTCCATGTTTCAACAGCACTTTCTGAAGCAACATTTTACCTACTGAAACTGGCAATATAATACCTACAAATAATTTTTTCAAGAGTAATGCAAATATAAATACTACAAAAATGCACTGACCCTCTTAGCATGCCCCTGTTGTGACCACCGCAACATAAGAAAGCTCAACACAAATCTATTATGAGGGGGAAGGAGAACAAGAGAAAGAGAAACATGGAAAAATCTGTTAATTAATCAGCTATAGCTAAACACCAGCACTCTAAGAGTGAAAGGAGACTTGGAAATCTTAACATAACTTATACTGGAAAAATACAGTACAGTGATCTGTCCGAATCTAATACAGATTGCAAATAAAAGGAAAAACCGCTGAGAGTTATCTTAAGCCCTGATTATGACTGAAACACCAATACAGATAATCTACATGTAAAATACAATACTTTATTACATAACCATATAAAATCATATACACATGAAAACCATCAATGCTGTGATATATTCAATTCATGCATATAAATTGAATTAAACTCTGCTAGCAAATGTGAAATATGTATTATGAATGACAAAATCCAATTCCAGAAACAGCCTGTCTAGCCGTGTAGGATGAAAGTCATATGAAAATAGCATGCCCCCTTAACCAGCCATATCCATATCAGATATATAGCAAATGGAAATGTCACTTGATGCCAAGAATTAATGCTTAAATTGCAAAGGGCCACATGCGGCTCGGACACTGCTGCATTACACCTATGAGACCATGCACCAATATAGTTAACAATAGGAGGATATCATGCACAAAGTGGATATAGACAATGGAGATTTACCGTGAGCTTATCCAACTCTATAAAATGTAAAAATTTGCTACGGGCATAGTGTCCAAAGTGTTGGCCTCTCTAACATCAAAGACCATTGGGTACTCTTTGACGGTGTCCCGTTGTACCTCTCCATCCAGGTCCTTCCTCGTTGCCTCAGCGATCCCTAGGTGATGAACAGCAGCAGTGCTTCCTTCAAATCCTTCATGCAACTCTCCAGGAGATGTGTTACTGCCGCGGTGGGCTTTTTGAGCTGGGGGTTTATAATGATCATTCCGATCCTGGGGCACTGCTTCTGCTAACACCTTGTGGAAGGTCAGGTCATTTGAACTGACCTTGTCCAGCATAATGCATCAAAGTGGCACATTTCGGGGTCCCATCGTAAACTAATCTTGGAGTAGTTGAACTGCATACCCCAGGGTATTTAATCCTAGTGGGAGTCTCTTCCTCATTACTTCCACCAGCTCCTGGAGAGCATTGGCAAACTGTGGCAGTGTCTTGTTCTCCTTCTGAACCCTGGACAAAACCTTTTTGCTCAGAAAAGACACATAGGATGAAGAAATGTCTTCCAAAATCTTGAAGATTACTGTCACCCGCCGGGGTATCGGGCAGCTCACCCAACCCCCGGCAAACTTACCTGCCTCCGGCGGTCCGCTCCGTCCCGGGCGCCGCCATCTTGGATTCGGTTCAGCACATGCGCAGACCCGCAACTTATGAAGACTATGGCTGCTCTCCTATTGGCCAGGCAATCCTGGCGCCTAATACAAAAAGGCACTTCCTGCAAACCTTCAGTGCCTGTTCCTCAGTTGCCTTTGGGTACCTTAGACGTGGCTACATTGTTTCTACTCATCTGCAGAGCTGACACTCTCCTCACGTACCTGCTACTACTCGTCTGCAAAGCTGACACTCCGTTCAGGTACCAACCATCTATTCTACTCGTCTGCAGAGCTGACACTCTACTCACTTACCTGCTACTACTCGTCCCCAAAGCTGACACTCCATTCAGGTACCAACCATCTATTCTACTCGTCTGCAGAGCTGACACTCTACTCACGTACCTGCTACTACTCATCTGCAAAGCTGACACTCCGTTCAGGTACCAACCATCTATTCTACTCGTCTGCAGAGCTGACACTCTAGTCACGTACCTGCTACTATACTCGTCTGCAAGGCTGACATTCTATTCAAATACCTGCTATCCTACCTGCTGGTTTCCAAACTTCCCAAGAGGGCCTCGCTCAGTACTCTAGCATGGGCCGCGACCTGCGAGCAAGACGCAGCTAAGACCATACTGCTTTGCGACAGTTCCTGGTGAACACCGTCTGCTCGTTAGACTCTGCGCCCTGTTGGTGTAGCGCTAAACTGTGCAGACCCTAGGATTCGCAGCGTAAAGACCTGCTATCGCTTGAGACCGTGACAATTACATTCAGGGGGCCTTATTCATTAAGAAGCACAACTGGTGATTCATTGTGTATAATGCACATGCCCAGAACTCCACAATACACCATAGAATACTGCAGCATCCAATTCACCTTCGAGCGCAAAGGACACTTACGACAGCTTGCAATTTCAGGGAGGCAACAGGTGGGGAAGGGGCAGATGCATGTATGCAATGTCTAATAAAGGTGTTCCCCTGCAGATACATCCAAATTAAACTCCGGTGCATGCAGAAGTGCGCTGTTTTTCTGACATAAGGTTTGCACCTGGTCGGGGTCTAGTCTAACTCACAAATGATAGTGATGACCAAATATAGCATTCACAACCTCGTCATATCTAATTTGAGAATTGACTACTCAGCTACGTATTTCCACACCTGCACACATTCATTTCGTTATACACCACTATATAAGACCCATGGAGGGAGATTACTATAGTGCCATTTCATCAACCTGTTTGTATGTTTCCTGAAGTCTGAATACTAATATTATTATATTAGAGAATTCTTCTACCAAAGAGGTAGGTGCATTATTTTCTATTTTATAAACACTGCATACTTGTGCAAATGTTTGAAATTGTCTGATTTTCATATTATTTTCATACATTTTTGAGATAGGAATGTTACACATTACCAATGCTTGTCTGTTGTAAAATGTTTCGTATGTTTTATCTAGTTCCTACATGCTAGCATAGAGTTGCATTGCGCATGTTGGTTTTTTAAAAGCTTTTTAAAGTCTGGCCTATGTTGTCTAATATGCATGCCTATGTAGTTCCATACCTTTGTAATTTGTTTTGTTGTGCTATTTTTTAGCTTAATAAAATTGTCATGTTTACAACATGTCATGCTTATTTTTATATATATATTTTTTCTTTCTTGCTACTCTTTATAGGAGATAACACATACCCTTTACACACTTGGCGTCTCAATCCCATTTTATATCCACTCATGGAGCAAGGAGCTGAATACAATTTGGCACATGTGTCCACCAGGTAATAGAGCGGCTTTTGGACTTTTAAAGGCCAGATTATGCCTTGACCGGTCTTGTGGTGCTCTTATGTAAGTGTCCAATATTGTATGTAACATAATTGCTCTGTGTGTGGTATTCCATAACATCAAAATCAGGTGTGGGGATCCATGGGTGGAAGAGACCAAGGTTGCTGGCCAGGAGGGGGTTGACACTGAGTCCTCCAGATTTACATGACTATTCAGCCTATAAATAGTGATTTCATCATACTTTACATGTAAGTACCTTATGGCTTTGCTTCAAATGTATTGCTTAAAGTAAATGGACAAAAAAATAAGGAAACCTTTTTTTGTTATAAGTTGTGTATTACTGCAAACAACACGTGCAAATAGAATTATTTTTTTTAAATATTCTGGACCTGCTTTACCCTTGTGCCAACATTAGATGTTGTTTTGGCCTTGACCAGTGTTCTCGGTTCCCGTGATGTGGTTGACAACATTGGGGAAGAGGCACAGGGCAGTGGGGCAGCCGAGAGGGAAGGTGCAAGAGAGCTTGGAGGTGCAGCAGAAGGTCGAGGTGCAGGACAATGGGACAACGGAGGGCAGCAGACCTGGAGATGGCAGTGAGGCTGGAGAGGGCAGTGGGACTGGATATTGCAGTGGGACAGCAGAGGACAGTGGGGCTATTGAGTAAACTTGTGGAGGATAGTGAGGGTTATCTTGGGGAAGATAAGGATGGTAGAGTTGGGGAGAATAAGGAGGGTAAAGTTGGGGACGGTAAGGGGGGGGAGTTGGGGAGGAAAATGAGGGAAAAATTGGGTGAGAAATTTGGCAGAGGGCCAGGAATGAGGAAACATATGTCATAGGGGAAGGAGTGGTAGCATGTGTTATAGGGGCAGGAGGAGAAATATGTGGTATTGGGGAAGGAAGGGAAACATGTGGCATTGGAACAGGAGGGCTGGTGGAGAGGTGTTGTGTGACAAGATTGATGAGCTGAGGCATGATAGTGTCAATATGTTGGAAAGTGTTATCGATATGGGTTAGTGTTGTGCTTATGTCACAGGTGGTGATTTCTAGGCCTTGGTTAGAGTTGTACATATTATGGTAAAAATCCTGTAGATGTGAATGCTGGACACTGCCCCCTGCTTACTCTTCCACCTGATGCTCTTCCACATCACGGATCACGTCTGCCAGGTCCTCCTCTTCTTCGACAGTATCTGCATCTTCAGCTAGCATAGTGGAAGGAAACATAAAAATAAACTCAAACATCTATGTTTGACTCAATAACATCCACATTTTTGCATTATATTAGTAGATTGCATAACATTTTTTTTTTTTTTTTTAAATGAATGTCAGTGAGTCTATCTGTGCCTTGAGTGGAATGTTACCACAACATTCTATTCCCTGAGCATGCATGTGGTGGTCCCTGAGTTTGTCTATAAGGTGACGCTTAGGGGGGTATTCAATTGTTAGCGTTAACGGGGAAAAACGAGCGCTCAAAAAATATTACCGTTTATACGGTAATATTGCGCGAGAAAAGCGTTAATACGGTAGTTTACTCGCGGAATTTCAGCTCGCCGCTCAGGGAGCAATTACCGTATCAACGCTAAGATTTTTTGAGCGCTCGTTTTTCCCCGTTAACGCTAACAATTGAATACCCCCTATAAAGTCTTGCCACTTGTGTGAAATATTGAAAGATAAGAATGTTGCAATGTATACAATCCAAAATATTTTCCAAACACTTGTGCAGTGGTACATATAGATAGAAATGTATTGTACCTGGAGGCCTAAGACCAGTAACAGAAAGCTAACCAGTGCTAATACTTAATTTTGAAGATGTAAAAAACTGGTGGCGAAGTAGGAATGATAATGTACAAGTTTTAAAATTAGTAAAGATGTTGGTCTGTCATACCTTGGGCAATAATTTTAAGGCTGCTCAAATTTACAAAGTCCTGTAAGTCCTGCACAATATAATAATTTGGGTCCCAAAAAGAAAACATTACCCTTTTTTTTACCTCTGTCACCGTTCTGCAAATTGGAGCCAAGGCATAGACATGCATAGCGATCTTCTCCCAGATTCCCAATTTAGCTGGGGTGAGAGCAACCTCTCAGCCACCAGCTGTACCAGCACTTCCACCTCTCATTCGAGGCTGAAGTGGCAGAGCCAGAGCCCTGAATTGCCTTGATTGCTGTGCCTCTGCCATTAATCTAAACAGGTGGTAAAAGGCAGTCATTATTAAAGAGAATATAAGATCCTCTAAACCATCTAACATATGGCCTTGTACTTACCAATATTAAACAAGAAGAAATCCAAGTCAAGTCTAAAAAAGCAATGACAGTAATTTAGCACCTCTCTTCTTTGAGATTTTAAATCACAAAATGGCAGGGTTGAATGATTGTCTTTCCAGCTGTTTATATAGGATATGCAGGTGTGTTCTCCTGCGATTACCTCTGCAGGAATGTCTAGGTGTTGTCACACCCCTAATTGCCTAATTTTTTAATTGATTATTAATATTAATTGAAAGCTGAACGTCAGCAATTTTATTTATGGTATAGAAGGGATACGCAACTGATGTGCCTATGCCCATATGTGCCCTGAGAACCAATTAGTGATGAAAATATTGAAATGTCTCATTAACATGCAAATATGTGGGCTGCAACCTTCTCCCGTGTCAAGCTCCGGGTACTTACAACAACTATAGATCTTTGCTCTGATCCCGCAACTCAGTACATTACTAATGAAGATAAAAATAATGCCTACAGGGCAGTGAAACTGTGTCTGTGGCGCAGGTTTGCCAACAGACGCAGCATAATCCAGCTCAAGTGGTGGTGGAGCAATCACAGGAGGAGGCAGCCAGAGCTTCTCGCCGATTTGAGGGCTGAAATTACTAGGTGTAAGTTCTCAATTAATCTCAATTTTTTTAAAAAAAATAAAAATAAGATTATGGTTATATCTAGTCCACTCCAAACCATTATGACTTGTAATAACCTTCATAGGACAAAATACAACTACTCCAGCGGACCTGGCAACTTACGAGGTGGAGGTGCTGGTGGTGTTGTCTATGATCTCAGCAAGGTATCCTGTCGACTATGCCAAAAATATATTGGGACATACATGTGTACCCACTTCGCAATCGGATAACCTGCAACGATCCCTCCAACACCACTTCAGTCTGTCTCCAGCAGTCTCCAACAATCTCCCCTTTGTTAAAGATCCTGCCACTGCTCTTCTTCTTGGATCTGATGTCTACTTGCTTGAATCCGTCGTCTCCTCCTTCTTTGTTTCCAAAGTTAAACTCAATTCATGCCACTCACAATGGGCTCTGGGTGATGATGCGGTGAGCACAGATTGGCTCTCAGCATGAATTGAAATGTCCAGGGGTGAGCCCCAATTGGCTTGCAGCAAATCAGTAGTGGGGAAATTGATGGAAATGCTCTTAAAAGAAAGAGTTGTAGAATATCTCAAATCCAGTACCTTACAGGATCCCAAACAGCATGGATTTACTGGGGGGAGATCATGTCAAACAAATCTTGTTGACTTTTTTGACTGGGTGACTAAAGTGATAGATCAAGGAGGGGGACATAGATGTTCGTTATCTGGATTTCAGTAAGACTTTTGACACTGTCCCACATCAGGGACTGTTAAATAAACTTGAAAGCTTGGGATTGGATTCTAAGATGGTTAAATGGATAAGATCTTGGGTGCAGGATAGAAAACAGAGACTTATAGTAACTGGAGTGCATTCACAGGAGGGAAAGGTTACCAGTGGAGTACCCCAAGGATCTGTGCTTGGACAAGTGCTTTTTAATTTAGTTATTGGTGACATTGCAAATAGTAATAAAGGGAAAGCATGCCTTTCTGCAGATAACACAAAGATATGCAACAGAGTAGACACACCAGGAGGGGTAAAACACAATGACTGATGATCTAGGTAGACTATAGGAATGGTCAAGGGAGTGGCAAAAATTGCAAAATCATGCACAAAACTTACCCAGAAAGACTAAAAGATCTTAATATGTATAGCTTGGAGCAGAGAAGGGAATGGGGGGGACATGATAGAAACTTTCAAATATATGAAGGGTTTTAACAAGATACAGGAGGGAAACATTCTTCAAAGGAAGAGAAATATTAGAACACGAGAACATGCACTGAAACTGGAGGGAGGTAGATTCAGAGGAAATTTGAGGAAAAACTACTTAACAGAAAGGGTAGTGGATAAATGGAATGACCTCCTATCAGAGATGGTAGAGTCTAATACAGTAGAGCAATATAAACATGCTTGGGATAGACAGAAGGATATCCTTACAAAGATGAAAAAGACCATATAAGGCTTGAGGTTACCATAGGTTAATAAACAAAATGGGCAGACTAGATGTGCCAAGCGGTTCTTATCTGTTGTCAAATTCTATGTTTCTAAGCCAATGCCGAGGGACACTAAAATGGTAGATTATTTACCTGACGTCGTCGAGCAGGTAAGTCATCCGCTGGGCTCCTCTTCACATACTGTAAATATGAATATATAGCAATGACAACGCATAACAATCCAGTGTTTATTTAAAGTAGAATAATGCAGACAGATAAGCAATGTTTAATGATAATTTAATGATGCTTTAAATTAAAGAATATATATTGAATGCTTGAACTAAAAGTAGGTATCTGAGATACCTCTATATAAAAATGAGTAAGTAGCAATGGCTGCACATCTTCATTAGCTGTAACAATGCAGTTGTTATTTAAGTGACAGCTAAGGTTTCAGTGCTTCAGACCCTTTTGGATGCCTGCATATTTCAAGAAGAAAGGTATGAATAATAATGGCGTCTACACAAATGTGACATAAATAGGAATATATGGTGGGTCACTGTTCTTAGATATTTATGCATATTTACAACCATGGTATGTAGCCACTCCTCACTGCAGTTAACTACACGTCTGAGTTTCTACTGTCTGTATAAACAATTACAATTTATGGAGTACTTTGTCACATGCTTGCTCTTTTAGTTTTGGCGTCTCTAAAATAAGAAATGTTTAAACCTCTAAATTTGCATTGTCTCGCAGTAGTGCACAGTGGGACAGAGTAGGGGCCAGGATGATACTTACCAATTGTCATCTAAACACATCACATACATAAAGACTCTGAATCTGCACAACGTTCTTTTCCTTTGCAAACTTCCTACTGACAAACTTCCTTGAATCAGCGATCAAACTTGCTGCCAAAATATCCAATATCATTTCATCTACATGAGTAATGGAATACTTCCTAATAAATTCATGTTACTATACATTCTATACAAAAATATTTTTTTATGACTGTGATGATCTCACAAAATTAGAATGTAGGTAATAATAATATGTTCTCTTGTTATTTGTAATAAAAATTAAAGATAGTATTGTAAAATACAGAAGTAACATTTATACTAGTGCAAATATTTATAGTTGGAAATTGGTGAGTAGTGACTTTATTACATTAAAATATGAAACACTATAACACATATCCCGTCAGGTTGTCAGCTTCTGTTTTAACATACAAATGAGGTGGAGTTTGTTGCAGTTAACATTGCAGTATGGCTGAAATTTATGTGGAAGAAGTCATGTTACCCTATGAATGGTTTAGCTGTAAATAGCTGTGACTATTGTAGTTAATTGCTAAAAACCAAAGATGAGGAACATTTTCAAACCTGTTGAGCAAATATTTGCATATCTGCATTTCTCATATATTGCCAAGGAAATTGTTGTTCCCTATCCTACTCTGACCAACCACAACGAACAAATTGTCATCGCCCAAGCTCTATTTATATACAAATATTAATTCTAATTAACTGTTAGTCAGTGGTGTTTACATTTAGCAACACTGATAAAATATAAAAGTAGTGTACCATAACAATAGCAATACCTTTAAGTTTATGTTGAGATTGACCATCTCTGGAGCGATTTATTACTTCACTCATGGTGTCATTTATGCCAGAATTATAGTGTGTTGTAGTAAGATTGGATAGTTACATGGTGGGGTTTTGGGAATTGTGGAGTAATGTTGTTAAGGGCATGAATATAATACAAAGATGTTCAATGTGATGTATATCAAGTGAATGAATAATGTCATGTATGGTGATTTGCAGTGTGTGTAGAGCATTGAGGCAATGGTGTAATGGGTGTAATTTTTGGTGTATAGGTCTTAGCAAAGGGAATGGGGACACAGTGTAACATGTGAAGGTTAGGGGAAGTTTAGTGGTTTGTGTAAAGATCTTAGTACACACAATCGTGTGAGGGCTGGTGTAAAAGTTGGCTATGTCAAAGCATAGTCTTTAATCTAAAAAGCACACATATGCCTGCCACTAGCTAGCACAGAACATCTGAATGCCAGTAAGATAGACTATAAAAACATATTGTTTGTACAGTATGCATTGAAAGCATCTTTATTTATATAATTAATGTAAAAGTATATAAAAAAATATTTGAAATTTAATATTTCTATAAATTTGTTTCTTGCGTTCTGATATGACATTTTATCGGCTCAGCAGGAAGCCATTCAGGCTCAGCAGAAAATTAACAGGGTGCAGCAACTGGCCATCAATGAAAACTATAGGCAACAGCGTCAAGAACGCAAATCCTTGATTGAGGTGGTACAACAGATGGCAGCAGTGGCTAAAAATGTGTCCTCCAGCTCAGTGATTAGCTCAAGTTCCATACGAGCTAGTCACTTTCTTCAAAATATGACTATGATTGATGGTGTGGAGGCGTATCTCACCACCTTTGAGAGAACTGCTGAGCATGAGATTTTTCCTAAAGAACAATGGGCCGGCCTGTTGGCACCTTTTCTTGCAGGAGAACCCCAAAAAGGCTACTTTGATTTAAACACTGCAGATGCTCAGGACTACAAAAAGCTCAGCTAATTCTGACTTCCCTGGGAGTTATGTTGTCTGTTGGAGTGCAACGAGTGCCCTGCTGGGTTTACTCCATGGACAAGCCTCCTCACTCACAAATTCAGGACCTTATCCACTTGACCTATAACTGCAGCCTGAGACATTAACCAGTCTGCAGATGGTTGACAGAGTTGTCATGGACCATTACTTGAGGTCTCTGCCCTGCCCATGTTTTTGCGCAAGTGGGTGAGCCATGGGGACCCTCAGACATAGGAACTACTGGCTACACCACAGCACCCCTTAGGTATGCGACTGGGCACTTCAGTAACATCTGGTAAGACTGTTCCGTGGGAAAAGGGTGCAAGGGGGTTAAGGGTATGTGAAAATAAATAGATTGTTGGCACTTGGCCTGGTGCCTGGCCAGTGAGGCAAGGAAAGTCTCTGCCACACAAAATACTTGATAATAATGTGCTTAAATTTTTTAGGTGTGGTATGACAGGAGATATTATTGTTAATTGACCAATTATTCAAGAACCCATGCAATGTGATGCTTTTGAATATTGCAGAACATTTTTCTTTACCATGTTAGCCTGTACTGTTTTACTGAGTTAGAAAAACAAATGTGTGTAATTTTTATGGAGGACAACTGGATAGAGGCATTGTTAGACTCAGGAAGTTTAATTACCCTTGTAAAAGCGGGGTTAGTTAACTCCTCAAAATTCCAGCGAACTGTTGGTGTTACTTGTATAAATGGTGGACCTGAGTCATTTAGGCATGTATCTGGATGTTTTGAACGTACGTATTTGCATGCCCAGAACTGGGACATATATCCGGCAACGAAGCCAAGTCCGCTGCATATGCAGACGCAAAGGGCACTTACTGCGGTCTGCGATTTCGGGGAGTGAACGGGGAGGGGAATGGGCGTGTACAATGAGGATGTTCAGGTGCAGCTACGTCCAAATCAGGTTCAAATGCACCTAACAGCAAGCGTGTTTCCTGGCGTAAAGTATGCACCTGCTAGATGTCTAATTTAAATCCCAGCTGTCAATCGTAAACACACACAACTGCACACCGTGCGCCATCTAATGAAGTTGAGAAGTTTGTTCCCAACGCCTGCATATATTCCTCTCATTAAACAGGGACAATCGATTTTGATGAGAGCAAGGGTGCTGCACTGAATTAGCTAGACATTTATTTTCATCCACCACTACAAATGTTTTATTTCTATTTGAACTTTTTTGGGTCAATGTTCACTCATACATTTATACCCCTAGTAATGTGTCACATTATGTTTTCTGTTTGTTTTTTTCATGCTATCTGTCTGTCATGTGCCAGCTTTTTTTTTTTCTTGCTGACTTTGCTCCTTACAGTTTCTCAGAGTTTGTCTCATGCATCTACTTTTTATTTTTTTTAAATGTATTTCTTTGTTATACAGTTCCATAATGAGTCTTGCAAACCTACTTGCAGGTGTAAATATAATTTCAATCTTTAATGTCCAAACAGACGCAAAAGTTTCAAAGCCATGAGGTAATGTAATTTTTGGACCCCTTCTTTATTCTCTCAAATATAGCATTTTTTTAAATGACACAGGAGACAGCATAGGAAGGCAACAGCTGTCAACTCCTCCAAATCCAGCAACTAGTCCATCGTTGCTGGTCCAGGGAGCGTTTCTTCAGGCCATGTGTCACCCTTTTTGGGATGTCTAATGCTAAGGTGGTCTGTTGCTATTGGATCTCCCTTCATATCATCATGGACAACCTGTGCATTGTGCAGAGTGGCCTAGAGCCAATGACCAAACTGTTTACGCTATTGCACTTTTTTGTCCCAGGGTTATTTTCAGACCACAGTGGGAGCCGCGACACAGATGTCCCAGAAGTCTTTTCAGTCATGTGCTGAAGGCTGTTCTGTGGATGTTCCTGTCTCAGTTCAGGCAATTCATTCATCTGTCACTCAACGAGTCCCTTGTGCCAATAAAGTGTCAGTTTGCCACCATAGCCAGCTTTCCGCATGTCATAGGGACAGCAGACAGAACACATGTAGCCCTGGTTCCATCAGATGGGAATGCTTCAATTTATTTGAATTGGAATAATTTCCACTCCAGGGTATATGCGATCCCTCTGTCCTGGCTATTAGGTACTATTTCCATCTTTTAAATTATTTATAATAATTTGTACATTATTGGCCATATATTGCATGTAGCAATGTAAATTTTTATGGGATTATTTTATTAGCTAAGGATACTGACAGATTAACATGAAGCATTCAAATATGTTCCCCCCAAAAAATCTGTCTCAACATTTAAAAAGGACCTCTTTTTGTTTTTAATTTTGTTCCTCCTTGCTTCTCTGAATGAATTATCCCGCTATCTCGACATAGCAAATATGGCACAGTTTGTTATCCAGCATGTTGGTGTTTTTTTGTTTTGTTTGATTGTAGGGCCCTAGAAGTTTGAATATTAATATTTTGCCCTTTGTCATTCTTGTCACCCCTTATAGGAGATGTACCCTTTTTCCCCTTGGATCGTCACTCCTATTTTGAACCCACACATGGAGCATGAGGTTGCATACAATGCAGCCACTAGATCAGTTGTAGAGCGGGGATTTGGCCTTTTAAAGGCCAGAATCCACTGCCTCAACAGGACTGGTGGCGCTCTTATGTATGCGACGAGGACCGTATGTGATATCATTGCTCTTTGTTTGGAGTTCCATAACATCGATATTAGGAGATGGGTTTCTTGGGTGGAAATGGCCGAAGTTGTTGGCCAGGAGGTGCAAAACGTGGACCCAAGCCCTCTTGAATCTGTCAATGTGCAAACATTTAAAGAATATATCCTGGTCACCTACTTTGCTTGCAAAACAAAAACTACAAACAGAAATGTAAAGTATATAAATTAGTTTTTTATTTACAAAGTATAGCAAAATTTCGACCCCCAGAAAATGACCAGGTGTCCTAAATTGTGGGTAAATTATTTAGATTTTCATGGCCTCTTCGCTCTTGTTGGTATTTTTAGATGTGGTTTTGGATGCATCTGGCTTCTATTAACCCGTGATGTGGAAGGCAACAGTGTGGAAGAAGCTGAGGCCAGTGGACCAGCATAGAGTGGTGTGCAGCATAGAGTGGGGGTGCAGCGGATGTTGATTAAGTGGCAGAGATGGAAGGGGGCAGATTGAGATTTGTAATAAGGATTTTATTGAGGATACAGATAAATAGGCTAGTTTTCAAAATAGGGGGGTTGTGGAAAATGTGGATGGAACAAAAATGGTTTCCTGGAAAACCAATCAATTGGGCCTGGAGAGTGGAGTGGTGTTGGATTGTAAAACTGGTGTGGGTAAGGAGGTTATATTTGGGTAAGAATTGGGGACAGAGAAACTGGTGTCATGAAGTAGGATCG
Source organism: Mixophyes fleayi (assembly GCF_038048845.1). Classification (NCBI taxonomy): domain Eukaryota; kingdom Metazoa; phylum Chordata; class Amphibia; order Anura; family Limnodynastidae; genus Mixophyes; species Mixophyes fleayi. The sequence continues at coordinate 54,429,502 of NC_134409.1, read as the reverse complement.
TTTGTATGGGCTGAGAGTTGGGTATAAAGGGGAAGGAGAGGATACATGGGAAATTGGTGGTGGCGTATTGTTCGTGATATATTGGGCAATAAAGTCAGTGAGACAGGTGAGGGTATTGTTGATTGTGTTGACTGTGTTAATTGTGCTCCATACGGCTGAGGGTAATGCTCACTTCTGTGGTGTTCTTTTGAATTGTGGCATTGGTTTACATAAGACTGTGCTTGCATTCGCAGAGTGAATCCTGCACCTGACTTCTGCTTTCTCTTACATCTGATGCTCTTCCACATCATGGGCCTCTTCCATCAGTTCATCCTCTAAAGTATCTGCCTGATCACCTACAATAAACCCTCCTAAAAAATTAGTCTCAAACAGAAAATTATTATCATCATCTTAATTATGTATCACTGTGTGATTACTCAGATAATTGTGCGTGTTTGCATGTGTATGTGAAGTTAAAAAAATAGCTTCATTATATCTGTCTGTATCCACCAGCATAAATATATCACTTTTGTTTTTGCTAGTTAAGGGCAAAAAAGTTACTTTACTTAAAGCTATAGTCCATTCAAATGTACCTGGTCATGTTAGAGGCTCCAATAGGGGCGGGCTTCATCTGGTGACAATGCAGCCCATCCCTTGCACCATCTCATCGATACAGGCCAATGCAATGAACTCAAGGGGACTGAAGTCAGCAGGAACTGGGGGACCACCGCCCGTCCCATGTGCATGCCTACAGTGGTTCCTCAACTTGTCCTTTAGTCTACACTTAAAGTTTTGATACCTGAAAGGAAAGTTGCCAGAAAAAAATGTTAATCTTAAAAACAAAACTGTTCATAAATTTTTTAAAAAATATTAACATATCTTTTAAGTACTGGTGCATGATTCTATAGTTACCCTTTTTTTTTTATTTTTTGACCTCAGTCACCATGCGACTTATAGGAGCCACGGCATTGACCTGCATCATTATTTTATCCCAAATTCTACTTTTTTGAGGGTGCCGAAAGTTGACGATTGGTGGAGTGGGGCCTCTCCTCCACCAGCTCAACAAGGATTTGTATCTCTTGTTGTGTGAAATTTGGCTGCCTCCTCTTACTTCCTGCAGTGGAGGAGCCAGAGGTCTGACTTGGTCCAGCCTGTTCTGGGTCAGACATTACCTAGAGATAAAAACCATAAAGCATTTATTAGTCACTCTCTTTACATCCCATATAAAGTGCCAAACATAGGGTCTGCTACTTACAACAAATTAATGTTTTCCCTTCCACAGAAAGGCTTGTTTTGTAGTTTTGGAATAGTAATCTAAAGAACATATAACAAAACTCAATTAGTCATTCTCCTTAAATGCAATGTAATGTGTCACACATAGGGCCATGTTACCTACCACAAATTCTCCAGTAAAAGGCTATTGCTCTCCCCCAGCAGCACAAAAGTTTTTGGAAATTCACAAAATGGAACAGGTAACTGATTGATCGTGCAGCTGTTTTATAGCAGTCACAGGTGCGTTCTTCTGCGCAAGCAGCGGTAGGACTGGTTAAGCTCTGTCACACCTCTAATTGCCTGGATATGCTACAGTAGTTAATTTAATTGACAGGTGAGTCTTACATCTTACAAATGGTATTGAAGTGTTCTGCGATTGACGTATAGATGCACCTACGTGCAGAGCCAATAGGTGTGCAGGATGTTGAAAAGTCTCATTCACTTGCAAACATACAGGCTGCAACGTTCGCACGTGCCGAGCTGCAGGTCCTGACAGCAACACTTGACCATTGGTATTGGCCCACCACTCGGTATTTCAGTAATGAGCAAAAGGTCAATGCCTACAGGGCAGTCCGCAGACGGCTGTGGTTAGAATTGGGTAAACGGTGCTACATCGTACTGCTGCAGCAGCGATGGAGCGATTTGAGAAGGAGACAGCCCGACCTCCTCACAGAATTAAGGGAAGAAATTGTTAGGTGTAAGTTCTCTATCATTTCCATTTTGCCATATTTTAAAATTATCTAACTGCCATTTAAAATATATTATCTACCCCATTAAAAAACAAAATGGCTTCTAATGAACTTCATTGTTCAAAGTATCACACCTGCTAGGTAACAGTCACGTATGTGATTAAGTATGGCGGCCCATGAGGAGTCAGCTCAGGCGGATTTATCTCAGGGAGGAGTCGCCGGCACAGAACATGGAAGGACAGGAAGGCCCAAGTTTAGAGAATTCCCCGCCAATTAGCTCTGTGCAGGCCAGTCAAGTTCTTCCACACCAAACTCACCAAACCATGTCTTACTCTTTGTAGTCCTTTCTTTGTGCAGTGGGGCACAGTCATGTTGGAATAGAAAAGGGCCTTCCCCAAACTGTTGCCACAAAGTTGGAAGCATAGCATTGTCCAAAATGGCTTGGGATGCTGAAGCATTAAGATTTCCCTTCACTGGAGATAAGGGGCCTAGCCCAAACCCTGAAAAACAGCCCCATACCATTATCCCTCCTCCAGCAAACTTCACAGTTTGCATAATGCAGTCAGGCAGGTAACGTTCTCTCGGCATCCGCCAAACCGAGACTCGCACATCTGACTGTCAAGCAGAGAAGCGTGATTAGTCACTCCACAGAACACCTTTCCACTGCTCCACAGTCCAGTGTTGGTGTGTTTTACACTACTCCATCCAACGCTTGGCATTGGTCTTGGTGATGTGAGGCATGCATGCTGCTGCTCGGCAATGGAAACTCATTCCATTAAGCTCCAGCTGCACAGTTTTTGTGCTTACATTAATGCCAGTGGAAGTTCAGAACTCTTCACCTATGGAATCAGCAAAGCATTGGTGACTTTTACGCACCATGTGCTTTAACAGTCATTGAACCCTGCTCTGTGATTTTACGTGGTTTTCCGCTTCGTGGCTGGGTTGCTACTGTTCCTAAGCACTTCCTCTTTTTTTTTTTTTAAATATATTTTATTGCATTTTACAAATAACAGAATGAATGAAATAGGCAAACACAGGTGAAACAAAAATATAGTGTAGTTTCCCATAAACATAATCAGCATGATATTATTGGTATGAGAAAAGAAATTCGGGGAGAGATAAGAAAAGAGGAGGGAGAAAGAAAATAAAAGAAGTAGGAGAAAGAGGGGAAGTCCCTAGCTAGAGAAGTGAGAAGAAAAGATGAGGACCCAAGATAGTGCTAAAATTAGTAGTTAGGACTCTGGGGCCTTAAAAAGCTAGGGGAGAGAAGCTCTGTGATATTCAGTCCAAGGACTCCAGACTTATTAAATTGGACAGGGGTATGGCGAAGAATGCTAGTAATATATTCCATGTGATAGACTTGCCAAATGCATTTTATAACAGAAGGCAGGGAGGGTGGACTTGGATTTTTCCTAAAAAGGGCAATATGACATCTAACAACACTAAGAATGTGTAATAAGTTTCTCTGTTTGTTACGATATCTTAGGAATTGAGCGAGGAAGCAAAGAATGAGAGAGAGATGGAGGATGAGAAATCTGAATGATGTTGTAATTAAGCGGTGGATCGATTCCCAGAAAGGGAAGCAGTTTCGGACAGTGCCACCATATATAGCAAATACAAATTGAAAATCTCTACAGTTGAATCACTCAAACTAACCCTGAAACAAGCAGCTCATATGCTACAATTGAATCACTCAAACTAACCCGGATATAATACAGGGTACCCTCCCGACCATATTGACGCCAGCACAACGGGGATGAGCCCAGATATATCATATGAAGGTGGTGGAGGACCAAGTACCAGGGGTAGAAGATCTTACGACAATTTTTGCTTATTTTAACACAGATAGAAATCTAGGGGCTAGATTTACTAAGCTGCGTGTTTGAAAAAGTGGGGATGTTGCCTATAGCACCCAATCAGATTCTAGCTTTCATTTCTACAATAAGACAGCCATAATCTGATTGTTTGCTATAGGCAACATCCCCACTTTTTCAAACCCGCAGCTTAGTAAATCTAGCCCTTAGCGAGGTTCAGGTGAATCTTATCCCACTCCTGAAGGAAGCAAATCCCCCATGTCCTAAGTTCATGGGGGTTCTTAGGGGGCATTTGTGTTTTACAATAAGGCAGTAGAATGTGGAAAGATAAGGCCCCTGGAAAAGGATCAAAGATAACAAAAGGTGACCAAAGTAGAGGTTAGAAGTATATCAATGACTGTACATCGGATAGTGTCATGTAAATGATGAAGTTATTTAATAAAGAAGTGGAGGTATTGAAAGAAGCAAGTCGATGGGAAGCGAAAGCGCGTTTGAATATCCTCAAAAGTGGGAAAGAATATAAGCGGAGTTTACGTCGCAGAGGAAAATGATGCCACAACGCGTCCAGTGGGGCTGGGCGCAGTCCTGGAATGAAAGAGGGGTTATTCCATAGTGGCGTCATACTCCATGAGTTGGGGGCTAGATTGTATGAGGAAACTGTGGGTCCAGCAGGCGAGCGAGAATGCTAGAGGGGGGGCACAAAAGAGGGAGGGTCGATGTTGTGGTTTCAGCACAGAAGGAAGGAAGGCGAGATAATGTCGGTGAGAGCGGATTCAATATCGACCCAGACTTGCTGTCCTAGATGAGAGTGAAGGAGTACACATTGGGTAAGATGATTGGCGCGAAAATATTTAAGAAGGTTGGGAACTCCCAGCCCTCCTTCTTGCATTGATTTGTGGAGATTCTGCATTCAAATCCTAGGCTTCCTAGCAGACCAGACAAATTTGGTAGCCATTTGTTGAAGAAGTTTGAAGGAATTGGTGGGGACTTTAAGGGGTAAAGCTTGAAACAGATATAAAAGTCGAGGGAGGACGTTCATTTTGAGGGAATTTATTCTACCCATGCAGGAGATTATGAGTTTGTCCCATTTTAAAAGATCGGTCTTGATGGCTGAAAATAAAGGGGGAAAATTTGCAACATACAGTTGATCATAGAAACGAGTAAGGTAAACCCCCAGATATTTTAGTTTGTGAGACTGCCATCTAAAATCAAAGCTGGTTTTGAGGGATGACAGAAGGGCGGGGGTAAATTAAGATTGAGAATTTCTGATTTAGAAGCATTAATCTTATAATTGGAAAGAGTACCAAAGAGAGCGATGTCCTTGAATAAATTTGGGAGCAATATGAGGGGGTTTGTGACTGATAGTAGAATATCATCCGCGTATAGAAATAATTTATGTTTAGAGGAACCGACACGGACACCCGAGATATCAGGGTTAACACAAATTTTATGAGCCAGGGGTTCGATCATTAAGGCAAAAATGAGATGGGATAATGGGCATCCCTGGCGAATACCATTTTGAATCGAGTACCATTTTGAATCGTTAGCCAGGACGGAGGCAGCTGGGTTAAAGTAAAGAGTGGCAATGCCATGAAGGAAGGGGCCCCTCAGGCCCATGACCTCAAGAGTCTGTTGCATACAGGGCCATCTCACCCTGTCAAACGCCTTTTCCGCATCTAAGGCTATGAGCAGGGTGGGGATGTTGCGGGAGTTGGAAACATAAGTCAAGTCAATAACTCATCTAGTATTATCTGAGTCACAACGGCCAGGGATAAAAACAACCTGGTCAGGATGAACCAATGAGGTAATGACAAAGTTCAGGTGACAAGCAAGGAGTTTTGCAACCAATTTGAGGTCTACAGTTCAGTTCAGTAGGGAAATGGGCCTGTAATTTCCACAGAGTTGTGGATCACGGCCGGGTTTAGGTATAACTACAATGTCTGCCTGAGTTGTTGTCTGATCGAATTTGGAGACGAGCAGCATAGAGTTGAAGAGCTCAAGGATCATGGGCATGAGGAGGTTGGCAAAGGTTTTGTAATATATGGCCGTGAAGCCGTCTGGGCCAGGGGCCGACGTATTTTTGAGGTCTTTAATTGTTCGGGCAATTTCATCGGTTGTGAAAGGCTTATTAAGGTAATCAGATTGTGCGGAAATAAGTGTGGGCAGTATTGTAAAGATATGGGATCTGAAATTTGAGGTGGGAGATTATAGAGAGAGGAGTAAAAGTCTCTAAAGATGTCAGCTATATGTTTAGGATCATAAGTAAGGTACCCGAGTGAGTCTTGATAGAGGAGATACGGTTTATCTTGTAGTTTCTGGGCTAGGAGTCTGTCTGCTCGATCGCCCCTCTCATAGAACTTTTAGGGGAACCATAGAAGATTTTGGCAGCCTTTTTGGAAAGAAGTTGATGTAATTGCCCGCGTAGGGTGATCAGTTTGAGGCGAATCTTGCGTTTCGGGAAATGCTCATGTAAAGCTGTGAGAGATGCGATTTGTGATTCGAGTTCCATGATGCGAGTAAGTTCAACCTTTCAATGAGCAGTGGACAGGCCAATAAGTTTGGAGGCTTTATGTGCTTCTCAAAGAATGGCAAGGGAGATATGCAGGGAGGAGTTCAGATAAAATAATTCCTTAATAGAGTCAGAAATGGAGGTGTTCTGATCGAGTTTTAGAAGTAGGGTGTCACCCAGATGCCATTTTGGATGGGCAGGGATAGGCAATTTCGAGAAGAACCAGGGCATGGTCGGACCAGCAAACTGGGAGAATGTCTGAGTCAATTAGTTGTTGAGTGGTAGAGCGATCGATGAGAATGGGATCAATGCGAGGGTAAATGTTATGAGGGGCTGAAAAATGGGTATATTGTCTACCTGAAGGATGGGCAAGGCGCCAAGCGTCATAGAAGTCGTAGGATTAGAGGAGGGGTGCCAAAGTTCAGAGGAACAGAGGAACGATCCTTCACGGGGTCTAACGTGGAGTTAAAATCGACACCTATAATTAATTGGCCCTGGGCCAGGGAAGAGAGCTGTTAAAAAAAAGCGGAGAAGAAGGTGCCCTGTTCCACACTAGGAGCGTACAACGAAACTAGGGTGAAATTGGTGCGACCTAGAGAACCAACAATGAATAGATATCTGCCTAGAGGGTCAGTAAAAAGAGAGTCAAGCGAGAAAGGGATGTTGTGAGGGTATAAGGATGGCAGTACCTTTCTGTTTACTAAATGACGATGCATAACAAGTGTGTGGGTATGTCTTGCATGTCAATTGACGGTGGGGAATTTTAAAGTTCGTTTCCTTCAGGAAACGCACTGGTGAAAAGTTGTATAAAAAGGTTCGGGGCATAATCTCTTTCAAGAAACCTTTCCCTTAAAATGGAAGCCTGTGCATCATATTGCTCCATCGTCGAGAAGTTACGCCTCAAATGTATAAACTGGCCTTTTGGAATGTTTCTCAGCACAAATAGAGTAGAATTCCTTGATTTGGACATTTACATTGAAAACAACTAGATCGAGATTAGGACATTTCTAAATGAAGTGGACTGCAATTCATACATTCCATCTACCAGCAGCCACCATAGAAACTGGCTGAGAAACATCCCAAAAGGCCAGTTTATACGTTTGAGGTGTAACTGCTCGACGATGGAGCAATATGATGCACAGACTTCCATTTTAAGGAAAAGGTTTCTCAAACCTTATTAGACAAGCATACTTTGAGATTAGAGACATGAATAGAGACACTCTGTTGGTGAAGAAAGAGAAACATTGCCAATCAGCATCTATTGAATTGCCCTTCATCACCCGATTTAGCGATGACTCAAGAAAGGTAGAAATCATCATTAAAAAACATTGGGGCATTCTGCTAGGTGATGAAGATCTTAGGGAAGTACTGCCTACAAGACTGAACTTCATATACAAACGGGCAGACAACCTCAAACAAAAACTGGTGAAAAGTGGTACACAGCCTAATATACACAGGGGAGCACCTGGTTGGGAGATAATGAAAACGGCTTTTATTATTGCAATAGATGCCATGCTTGTAAAATCAATTCAAAACGTGATATCAAACCTATCAAAACATTAATGTCAAAATCCACAGGGGGAACCCACAAAATCAGAAACAAAATAACTTGTGACAGCAAAAGGATTATCTAAATGTTGGAGTGCCCATGTGGAAAGCAATAATTTGGCAGAACCAATAGGAACCTACATACACGGATTTCTGAACATCAAAGGAACGAGAGGGTTTGAGGTGCATAGCGTCTTGGATCATTTTTTGAAATACCACAATAAACACCCCTCACTTTTGAAATTCATGGGAATCTGGAAGGTCCAGCAATCATGGAGAGGGGGGACTTTATAGGGCGCATGTCCAGAGAAGAAACCAAATGGATTTTTATTCTGAAAACACTTACACCTAATGGTTTAAATATTGACTTTGAACTGTCTTAATTTTTATGAGATTTTATTCATGTATTCACAATTCCTTTTTGCCTGCATTTGCTCATTACAATTTATTTCCCACTATATCCTTATGTGCTGTATGTGGGACATTCATTAACACAGCTATATTAAGGACTCTGGATTTGTCAATCAACATCAAAGGAGAAGAGCTATAGGCTAACAGCCCACCAGCCCACATTGATCTGTAACCAATCATGAACCAGCAAATGGCTCTATATAGCTTTATAAATGAGACTCTGCCATCATTATTCAACTATCCCTGAGGAAGCCATAACTGGCGAAACGTGTTGATATACACCATCCTATCATCCCACTTACACATTGCTACGATCTAGCTTTTTCCATGAACGGCAAGGACAAAAGAAAACTCGAATCCGTGATTGCCCAATGCGCATGCGCAAGGAAAGAGCCGCCGCCGCGATTAGCAGCTCATCTAAAAGACACGCATGGAATGCAGCATGGAGGGGAGAGACTAGGATCGAAACTCCGGAGAAAATCCCACGGTGTGGTAAATGATCCGTTATCCACTTCCTGACACCAGCCGTTGTTGGACTATTTTGTTTGCTAGAAGCATAGCTTCAGGACGATCGAGCCAGACGCCAGCCCTGTTTTTATTTACCACTGAAATCTTGGACCCAATCTACATACACAATCATTGTATTGTCTCATCACAGACTTGATGTATTTGTCAGCTACCCACTTAGGATGCCGCTCTTAAAAGATTGTGGTCATCCATTCTAGCTGTTGCAAGTTGTCGATTTCATTTATTACGTCTGTGAACTTAAGAATTGGACTTACATAGTACATCATCATTGTGACTCTATCTCAAGCCTTATACACTACAGGACTGAGTTCTGCATATCTGTATTTTGGGTATTTGCCCTTCTGTTTATTTATACATGTGTTATCAGTGCACTAATTTTATTATGCTGTTTGGTTCAATACATGACCTTTAACATTATTGGTGTCTGTTTACATGCTAACATCTGATCTTTGGCGCCTAGGGAACCCTTTCCATTTTATTTAGAGGGACCAACCTCCCCGAAAGGAAGCCAGGCCAGGCTCGAAACAAGAGGTACAGCATGGGTACCGGAAAAGAGGGGGCGAGGCATGGACTGCCAAAAGTGGACTTGAAAGTTGACCAATAAAGAGTCATGGGAGCGGGATAACAGGTCATTAAAAAAAGGCGTTGGAAGTACAGAGTGAAAATATCTAATAAGGAAGCATTTACATCCAAACCAAACACATGAGAAATTAATAAAGAATAGAACATAAAACACATACTAGAAAAAAGATTAAAGAAGTATTATATTATATCTATATAATACAAAGAAGTGGGGCAAAACCGTGTCCAGGAACACCCAGCAAAGAATAAGTGGAATCTAGGTAAGAAAACGCGAAGTACCTGCAAAACACCACCACCTAGTGTCCCCTGAGACGGCAGCCCCCCTCAGGAAGGGAATTAACCAGGAGTATAAACAGCATGTATATATAGAAAGAACAATGGACGGGTTTAGTAAAGCATCAGATATTATTACGAATCTAATGAAGGTGAAGTGAAGAATCAAACATAAAACAAAAAGAACTAGGAGAACTTCAACAATATATATAACCAAGTCATGGGTTGTGAACAAGGAGCTTGATCAGGGGTCTCACCACGGAAAGGGAGAGTCAAGGAGAAATGACAAGAGACCCAGAAGTAACCCAAGAACGAATGGGATTAGTCAGGGGTTCTGGGCCTCCCCTGTCACAGTGAGACCCCGAGCAAGTCAAAATACTATAACATAGGAAAATTGTGAAACATTAGAGATTGAAGCATAAGTGACAAATATAGAACACTAGTAATAGAGAAAGTCAGAGCAGAAATATTTACGCAGTGGACCATTCAGCTTGTGGAGGTCGTTTGTGGGTCACTAATGATGAGGAGGAGGATGAGCTTGAGAAATCGGGGGATTTCAAAGTTTGTAACAAGTCCCGACCTTGTTCCGGGGTCTTGACTGAATATATGCGATTGTTGTGGAAACAGGAGAGCTGAAATGGGAACCCCCAGTGATAACGAATGCCAGCAGAGCATAGTCGTTGAGTGATGCCAGCTAGGTCTCGTCGTTTCTTCAAAGCAGTGGGAGAGAGGTCCTGGAAAAAAAGTGGGTTGGTCCCAGAGTAAGCAAGTTCCCAAAAATGTATTCGATTATGACCCGCTCCCACGAGTCATGTAGAGTTAACATAGGTAGATCGGACTCAGATATCAGGCGGAACTAAAATCAGATGTATATATCCTCTGTGGGGGATAGTGAATAATGTCCGGACAGCAGAGTAGTGCATTGAGACAGAGTAGAACACAGGTTGAGGAGCCAAGGCGGTGAAATAAGGACAGCTGTGTGTCCAGTGCTGAAGTCAGGGCTCACGTGTGTAGAAGTATTGGCTCCCAGGTTGTAACGTTACCTCTGTGTTGAGAGAAGAGAGATCACGCCAGCCCCACTACTCGGTAAAAGTGTGGAACCAGGAAGAGAGAAGTCTGTTGGTGCTGATCCTGGAGGGACTCTGTAAGTGCCTCCAAATTCCCTGCAGAATCCCTGCATGGATCACCACAAAGTACAAGGCGCTCTCTGAAACGCCGGGCACACAGCAGGCCACTGGAAGCCGCCGACAGCGGGGACAGGTGCTCAAAGCATTGGAAACGAGCCTGGGAGGTCCACTAGAGGCTGCGGTAAGAGAAAACTCACTGGAGGCAGTGTGGTGGGCGAGGGAGTCCCAATATTTGTCAATATAGGGGTCCCGAGGAGAACCCGAGTTTTGTGGCCGTCTGATATAGCATCCTAGCCACGCCTCAGCACTTCCTCTTTTTAATAATATCACTTATAGTTGACCGTCGAATATCCAGCATGGATGAAATTTCACGAACCATCTTATTGGAAAGGTGGCATCCTATCACAGTACCAGATGTCACTGAGCCCATTTTGTATCACAAACGTTTGTAAATAGAAACTGCATGGCTAGGTGCTTGATTTTATACACCTCAGATGTGGCCAAATACTTTTGTCCATATAGTATAAACACATGTGCCTCAAATAAACAATATAGTTCTGAATACTACTGTGTTCAGTGTAACATAAACCTTTGGCTCTATTTTCACTTAACATACCACTTGTGAACTCTATTGAGCTTTCAAAATGTATGAACAAAGTACACCCATAGAACATGGGGGTAATTGTAATTTAGTTACTGTAAAAATAAATTTTGTCCCATTTGCAGTAGAGGTCCAAATATTGGCAGGGTGCCATTAAGTGCCTGTGATGGTGGCACTTGTAGTACACATGGCTGCCAGGGCAAGCTGGCACTTTGTGATTCACAAGTGCCAGCATGCTCTGATAGGCATAGGCCACGGGTGCCTATAGGTCAAGAAAGTAACATGACAAAAAACCAAAAAACACACGGGAAAACAGATTTAAATCTAAATTACAAACACCGCTAGAAAACCCTAATTTTAGAATACTAAATCTACCATCCTTGTATTGTTTAATAAATAACAAACAAGAGTAGTCAATGATAAATAAGCTCCTGAGAGCTCCACTGCAATGTTTCTAATCCATATTCCCATTCAAATGCATAGAGTACGCTATTGTACAAAGGTCCGAGAAGTACCTAGCGGACGAAAGAATTACTGATACAGGCGGAGTGGGTCGATACACCATTGCGGATGTAACGTAAATGCTGTTAACACTGAAGTCATCAAGCAGCGTAGGTAACGAACTTGTTGGGCCTGAGTCATTAAGGCAAAAAAGGAGTAAATGTTCTCTGGGACAAACCATGTTACAATGCAAGGGGTGCAAATTAGTTTATTATTTTGAACACAAGTTAAATACTGGCTGTTTTTTCATCTAGCACACAAATACTTGCTAGCGTTATTATTACACTGAAATTTAAAGTTGATCTAGGACATGTCCTACCCCAACTATAAATCTGTACCCACATTTTAAATTTACCTCCCCCCCTCCAATGCAGCATGGTTTTGCTCAGGTGCAAATCTTACTCCTTTTTTATGCTTTGCTCTCCTTAAGGACTCAGGCCCGTTGACTTCAGGAGTACACAGAGCCAATTTATGTACGGTTTGAACCGGAAGTACAATGCACTCAATATGCGTGCTTTAATGACTCAGGCCCAGTGACACCAGGCGTTATGTCACTGGTGATATGGATATTGAGACCTTTTGTGGTTCGTCCGTTGATAAGGTCGGTTTGGTCCCTTTCTAGGGAGAGATTTTCCCGTTTTTGGAAATTATGAGATTTCCGTATCGTCTCAGGTGTGAATGGCCATTTGACTGCACTGATGGTCTGTTGGCAGCGGGTGTGTCCCGTGAAAGCTCAGAGCCATTTTTGTTTGCAAGTATGATTGGGGAAATAGTAAATGATGTGGGTCAAAATGAGGCACTTCCTACGAGAGAAGGAAAAGCTGTAGACAGAGCTGAAAGTATGCCTAACCTTGAGTTGAGGAAGGAACTGTTTGCATCAGGACAGTTAAAAGACCCCACCCTAATAAAAGTCAGAGAAAATGTCACCAGGGAGCCCGGTGACAGACTTATGTATCCATACATGGCCTAATGAACTTTTGTACCAAGTAACAAAAAGGGGTGAGGATGTTGTAGAACAGCTGGTAATTAGACCTAGCTCATGGTCACTTTACAACAGGACACTTAGGGGCAGAAAAGACCACTGAGAGGATTTTATAGCAGTTATTTTGGCCAGTGGTGCATAAAGAACTTTTGGTATATTGTTCTAACTGTCCCGAGTGCCAGTATCATGCTCCCAGAACCCATTTCAGGAGCCCAAAGTTCCCATACCTATTATATCATCATCATCATCATCATTTATTTATATAGCGCCACTAATTCCGCAGCGCTGTACAGAGAACTCACTCACATCAGTCCCTGCCCCATTGGGGCTTACAGTCTAAATTCCCTAACACACACACACAGACAGAGACAGACAGACACACAGACACACAGACTAGGGTCAATTTTTTTGTTAGCAGCCAATTAACCTACCAGTATGTTTTTGGAGTGTGGGAGGAAACCAGAGCACCCGGAGGAAACCCACGCAAACACGGGGAGAACATACAAACTCCTCACAGATAAGGCCATGGTCGGGAATTGAACTCATGACCCCAGTGCTGTAAGGCAGATGTACTAACCACTACGCCACCGTGCTGCCCCATTTATAGAGGTCTTGTTTGACAGGGTAGCCATGGATATTTTTGGGCCCTTTCTAAAGTCTGTTCGGGGGCATCAGTATTTCCTAGTGAAAATGGATTATACTACCCGGTATCCCGAGGCCATCCCTTTGTGCGATATCTATACCAAGACAATAAGCTAGAGAGCTGGTGCATGTCTTTAGCAGATTGGAAATACCTAAAGAAATCCTGACTGACCAATCTACCCCCTTTATGTCTAGAATTATGAAGGAAATTTTCAAGTTGTTTTAGGTCACTCAACTCAGGACATCCGTTTACTGTCCACAGACTGATGGGTTGGTAGAAAGATTCAGCATGCTGAAAAAAGTTGTAGATAAAGATGGGAAAAACTGGTATTATTTATAGACTTATTTATTACTGGTTATTAGAGAAATTCCTCAGTCCTCTACAGGGTCCTTTCCATTTGATTTGTTGTATGAGTGACACCCCAGATGGGTTTCTGGATGTGCCAATAGTGGGGAGGGTCTATAATCAAAGCGCCCAGGTCTGAGCGTTTGCTTCTGGGGACAGAGTTCTTATATTGGTACCCACGGAAGAAAGCAAGTTTTTGGCTAAATGGCAGGGTCCATTTGAGATCAAGGAGAAAGCGAATGAGGTTAACTAAGTAACTTAAGTGTATCAGCCAGAGAAAAGAAAGCCCAAACAAATTTACCATGTTAACCTAATAAAACCCTGGAAGGATTGGTTAACCCTATCAGCTGAACCTGGCCCACCAGTAACCCAACTCCCTTTATTTCCAGAAGTAAAAGAGTCAGAGACACTGTCAGCTGCTCAAAAAAACAAGGCTAAAGTGTTTCTCATAAGAAATAGGTATATACTTGCAGAGCTACCTGGCCGAATAAAGCATGACACATTGTCATAGAACCAGGTGTCAAGGTCAACCTAAAACCATGTAGAATAGCTGAAGCCCAGCGAGAAGCTGTTTCCAAGGCAGTTAAAAAAAATGTTAGAACTCGGTGCTATAGAATATTTTAACAGTGAATAGTCCAGCCCCATAGTTCTAATCCACAAACCAGATTGAAGGCTACGCTTCTGTAACGATTTCCGTAAGTTCGATGCATACCCCATGCAGGGGCAGGCTGGGTTGGGGGGCATTTGACCCCTGGGCCGGTCCCATGGTGGGCTACCTTGGGCTGGGTCGCTGGTCCACCTGCATGTTTTTCCATTAAAATAGGCTGCTGAGTCAAGTCTTGCCCCAGGCTAAAAATTTGCCAGCCCTCCCCTGACCCCATGCCTCATGTGAATGAGCTGATAGAAACAACCAGACAACTCACCACACTGGATCTGACAAAAGGTTATTGGCAAGTACCATTGATTGATGGTGCAAAAGATAAAAACATCCTTTACTGTTCCAGAATGGTTCTATCAGTATAAGGTGTTGCCGTTTGGGTTACATGGTGCCCCAGCACTCTTCCAGTGGGCAGTGGATAAGATTCTGAAACTCCACAGATTGTATGCAGCTACCTGTCTGGATGCTGTTGCGATTCACAGTCCGGACTGGGAGTCTCACATAGTTAGAGTTTAAGCGGTGTTGGCGGGGCTAACAGCTGACCCAAAGAAATGTTGCTTAGTGATGGAACAGGTAAAGTACCTGGAATTCACCATAGATAGAGGTTTGGTAAAGCTCCAATTGAATAAAACTGAGGGTATTCAAAACTGGCCCTATCCTGTGAATAAAAAACAGGTTACAGCCTTTTTTGGAATCACAGGGTATTTCTGGCATTTCATTCCTAATTTTACCACCACAGCGGTTTCCTTCTTAAACCTTACCAAAGGAAGGCAGTCTAATATGGTGAAGTGGCACCCTGAGGCAGAAAAAGCTTTTCTGGCATTAAAGATGGCGGTATGTACACAGCCTGTGACAATAGCGCCAGATTTTTAAAAACGATTTGCTTAATAAACAGATGTCTCAGATATAGGGGTAGGTGCTGTATTATCCCAAAACAGAGACGGAGAGGAGCACTCTATAATTTATTTGAGTAGAAAACTCAATGAACATGAAAAGAGGTTTGCCAGTGTGGAAAAGGAAGTGTTGCCATTAAGTGGGCATTAGACACTCTAATATATTACCTCTTGAGCAGACAGTTTAAACTGGTGACTGATCATGCCCATTAAATGAATGTGTGCAAAAAAAAGACAGAATGCCTAGATTACAAGATGGATTTTAGCATTGCAACATTTTAAGTTTACAGTTAAACATAGGCCCGGTACACAACTAGCCAATGCAGTTGCGTTCTCTCGTTGTTATGATTCCTAGTACACTCAGCAAGCAGCCACGGAAGTATAATACAAATGTCTTTATTCCAGCAAACTATATAAGCAAGGATTCAGTTCCAGGAACATGCAGGTTTTCATAAACAGGTATAATGAACAGGTATGGCAGGAAGGTACACAGAAATAACTGGTTCCACAGAATACTAATATAGTTTGAATGCAGGGATAATAAAGGTGAGTTACCCAATTCCAGGATGCAAAAGTTTAGTCCAGGAAGCAAACAGAGTCCAGGCAAAGTAAATGTCACAAGCAAACTTGCATAGTCCGGTAATCAGGCCAAGGTCTAAGGTAACGAGAAGTCCAGCAGTATCCAGTATCCAGGCAAGTTTCGGGGTCACGAGCAGACAAGCATAAACGGTAAACAGGCCAAGGTCACAACGGGAGATCAAATATCAGCAGAATCAAACAGGAACAGGGGGAACACAAGCAGCAGCCAGGTATACAAGGATGAACTGCTCAGAACACAGCTTGAGGCAGGTACTTAAAGCAGTGCAACAGGTGCAGTTCTAATCAGGCATAATGCAAGGTGATTAACTCCTTCAGGCATGTAGTAAAGTTCAGGAACAGAACAGCAGCACCTCTGGTGGTATAAGGTACTGCTGCTAGGTACAAATAACAGGCAGAGTTGTAACACTCGTATCTTCTGTTTAGGGGCTGTAAGTGTTCCAACCCCTAGCTCGAAACAGGGGAGGAGGATGAGTGACAAAAACATTGGTGTTTTTGGGCAGGTATGTTTGTCGCAGATTTCTGAACTACATTTTCTTTTATAATACTCCAGGAAAATGTTGTCTGTATTTAAATGGTTTAGCTAAGGGCTTTTGGCGTTTGGTAAAAACTGGTAAATAGTTCTGGGGTTATAGATGGAGAGTTAGAGCAGGCTCCTTCCATTAGGCCCCTTTTTGGGTCTTTTGGGCCTCCAGCCTGAGGATAGGCGGATTAGTACTTGCACCTGTGTAGGAGTGTTAAAAAGCAGTCAAGCTAGCCATCCTCCCTGCTCTCTCTGGGGGAAGGGGCTGCAGAGTCTCTATAAGAGAAAGCCTGATATTTGTTATGAGAAAACTATACATGTTGCTACTTCTTATGTTTTGTTTTATAGTTTGTCAGTCAGAATCGACTCATGTTTAGTTGGGAGCATTAACCATTTTACAAGAGACTAACCATGAACAGTCCAAGGGTCATGAGTCCGAATCAGAATAACCAGTTACAGGCCAAAGGTCAGGGCAGGTAGCACACAAAGAAAATCCAAAAAACTGGCAGAGGTCAGGGGCAATCAGCAAACAGCAGGGTCCAGAACAAGCCAAGTTCACAACAGGTATCAGTCAGATTACAGAAAGAGTATCCACAGGGATATAGAGCAGGTCAGCAAGTGAGTGAACAGAAGCTGTAACCGGCAGGGAGGCGAAGCCCTCTCTGCCTTAAATAGTGATAACAGCCAATCAACACTTCCCAGCCGCAGCCTCTACAATTAGGCACAAGAGGCTTAACAAATTACTACAATTGCGCACGCGCACGGGTGCTCTTATACTGGGACGCAGTGCAGACACTGAAAACGTCCTGGAGACGGCCAGGACAAAGCGGAAGTGATGTCCCAGTCATCATGGTGACGGCTGGGACAGGGCTGAGAAGTAAACAACGAGCCGGCGTGGCTCGTGACACCCACATGCATCAATGAGCTTTAAGCACTTTTGACCCTGTCGCCGGTTCACTGATTGTCCCTTCTTGTACCACTTTTGGTAGTTATTAACCAATTCATATTGGGAAGCCCCCAGAAGACCTGCCATTTTGTAGATGCTCTGACCCAGTCGTCTAGTCATCACAATTTGGTCCTAATCAAAGTCGCTCAGATTCTTATGCTTGCTCCCTTGCTTCCTGCTTCCAGCACATCAACTTCAAAAACTGTCTGTTCACTTGCTGCCCAATATATCCCACTCTTTGAAAGGTGCCATTGTGATGAGATAATCAATGTTGCTCACTTCACTTGTCAGTGGTTTTAATGTTGGGGCTTGTCGGTGTATTATATATAATGCTATAAAATGTTTTAAAAAATCATATATATTTAAGGCATACTTATATGACCACAGAAAAGAATACATATTGTACCCTTTGTACAGCATGAGTACTTGAAATGGTCATATATGTATGCCTTTTGTAAAATGTTTATATTGAGTTGACAAATAACTTGAACTGGGTGCTGTATAGCTTTGATTATTGATATTTTTATTGTGAGAAGTTCATATATGTACATTTTGTTATATATGTGTTTGTATATATAAAGTGTATATATAGGAGTCACTGTTGTATGAACTATCGGCAGAATTATTGGACAGACGGTTGGGAGTTTGGACACATGTCCAAATTTGCATAACATCATTCCATCTTTGATTGTGATTTTTAGAAAACTTAGAAAACCAAATCAAACAATGTAATTTGCTTTTGTACGATTAAAAATGATGGTGGGAGCATACACACTCTTGCTTGATCTGAACAGTCATTTATGATATGAACTGCTCGATAATTGCCTAAGTGTGTACCCAGCTTAAGGATAGTAAGGACAGAGAGTAGTCTGTAGGTGGAAGATATAGTACCCTTTTGGGTACAATTATTTATGCATAAACGCTAAAATGTTCTCATGGGTAGAAACTTAGGTGGTGGCATAAGGGAGTGAATAAAATAGTGGTTTTGGAGAATAAATAAGTGCTCAATGACTGGTAGGTTATAATGCTCTTGCTAATTAGCAACTTGAACAACACACACAATATTTGTCATAAGAGGCATATGTATAAACATTATTGTAACTATCTAAGTTGACAACTACATATCATGTGAATGTCATCTTGGTTTTCAGTTCCCAGTTCTGGGGCTTGATGAGAAATTTAATTTGCTAAACAGCAGGTTTAATCCACTTCTGCTTTTCATGGATCTGCAGTCTGTGCATTTTTTCCCAAAATTCTGCCTCAGCTTGTGGTACTATTAAAGCTGGCATAAAACTGGAATGCTCTTATTCCATCTTGTTCATGTTCTAAATGAAGGTAGAGTTGGTACTATTCGCTCTATTTCATTAATAGCCCTATATACAGTACTATGGACCCCTTGTGGTGCCTTATAAATAACTAGAATATTAATAATGTCTGGGTCACCTAATTCAATTTTAATGTCAATTTGTTTTTTTTTTCCCTCTGTGTCTAATTATGCTTGTTGTTCAGGTGCAGAATTATGTATTCTTTTGACTCTGTTTGTAACCTACCATAATTTCTTCCTTTGCATGAGCTTCCAGTTTGATATGTTTTCTCTTTTGGAATATGTACATAGACTCTGCTTCCAAATTTTCAGATAACTGTTTTCTCTGTAGTAACTCTGGGTAACCTAGGATTTCACGATTGCTTCACCCTAATAAGTCATTATCATATGTCCGTCAAATAGCATACTTCGCTGCTTTCATCTACATTATGGTTCTTTCTCTCTGCTATACCATTCTGTTGGGGGTTGTATGCGTCCGTGGTCTGGAACACAATTCTATTCTTTATCAAGACAGGCTGTGTCTTACTACTTGTATATTCACATGACGTCTGAGCAAATCGTTTAGTCTGATTGACCACTGTGAACTTGAGATGTTATTAACAGCCATTTTATGTTAAGATTTTGACTTCAACTGTTGTCCTTGGTTCATAGCCTGTTAAAAGCAGATAATTCAGGACATTATCCAGGCCTGTTTAATTTAAAGATATTGGATTTTTTTAAGAAGCAAACAACTTTAAAGCTTCCTTTTTTATTAACAATTTTAAAAAATTGCAAAATGCATACAGCTGTTATAACAGTGTCGAACTCGTATAATTGGATGAACAAAAGTATATTGGTTAATACTGTTTTGCCGTGCGATTGCGATCAGTATGCCACGTAACACGTGGCATAATGCGATTGCATGGTAAAATACGCACGCACACACTCGTACTATAACATTTAGTTATTTATATATTTCATATTCATATTGGTTCCGTTCTACAGTTATTTATGAGCAGATAGTATTTAGTTTATTATTAGTTTATATATTATGATTATATGTACACTTTAGTGGTATTTAAGATTCAGGTTACAGGAAACATGTCATGTTTAGTATCATTTTAATCCCCTATTCATAAGCAGTGTCGGGTTCATTCACCGAAGAGATCGTACATTGCATACTCTAGTTAGCAATGTTAGGGAAATAAATGTCTAAAGTGATACTGACAGTAATATGTAAATAGACTAGCTTAAACTGGTTTCTGGGCGGGAGAATCATCTGAAATGTTGACCCTCACCCTTGGAGGGGGTTGTTTGAACTAGCCTATGACCTGTTTACACTGGACCCTCCTGAAGCCTGGACCTATAAAAGCAAGCCACGTCATCTGCATTTTTCTCTCTGTAACACTGAGTGTATATAATACAGCTCTAGCTGGTATTAGCCCAGTCTTCTCTGACCACAGTATTCTGGCGTGAAGTACTGTACGCTGGTACCAGTGGAGCGCAGCGTAGCGAGCGCATGCGTGCGCAGTATGTATGTATATTTTTGGTATTGGCTGTACTGTATTATAATTATATATTGAACTGCTAAATTTTGCATCTGCTAAAATAAATTACTTTGTGCTTTGGAAACACAACACAATCGCTTAGACAATGCTTATTTGATAACGATAGAATTACTTTAATAATTTGGGGGCTCTTAGCGGTGAGGTTACGTTACCGGAAGGTACGCAACGCATACTGATTTTGGTTCCTCAACAAAGGGTGGAAGACACATCACATACGGGAAAGAACGCAATGTGTTGTTCATTCTTTGTTGCGAGACGGAATGTCTGTTGTTGCATAATCTAAAGGAACACTAACTTGAATCTAGGGACAAGAAAGACAACTGTTTCTTTTTATTGTCGTTTTGAGTTTTAAAATGTATTGCATTGCATAGCGTATGTGTGCTTCCTGCATTGAGTATGCGCACTTCCGGTGATGTTGCCACGTGTTTAAACAGTCGTTTGTATAGTTTGTTATATGTATAGTATAATGACTTGATAAAGCCTCTGAAACGATATTACTATTGTTGAGAAGTTGATTTTCTGCGCAGAAAAGGTGAATATTGTGTGATTTTGTGACGTAGATACACTGTTTTATTGCTGATTGGTCTCAATTGCTGTCTGACGAGGCAGGTTGCCCAACTGAAGGACGGTATATGGGACAGGTATACCGGGTCCGAAAACAAGGGAGCTTTTCGCTTGCGCACCCAATAGTAATCGCAATATTTACTGATAGTTAGTATAGTAAAGCGGTGTGATTGGACCACACGGCAAGATCGTGATTGTGACTTGGGAGAGCAGCGGGGAGGAATTATATTGGAAAGGCTGGTTGATTGTATCGACTTTGTGCTACCAGTGATAATAAACTCAGCAGATTTGTGAAAGAGACGGGGTACTGCGGTATTCCTGAGGTTCACTGTGATATTTCTGTGTTAGGAGGTCCTCGTTTAGTACGAGAGGAAGCGAGTGGACGCGGCTTGAGCAAATACGTCCACGGCCATTAAAGATCTCTAGCGGTAGATTGCAGGTGGCAAAGAATTAAATTTAGAGGCTGGATAGATAGTGTACTGAGGTATTCCTGGGGCCTGTTGAATTAAAGTTAGAGGTTGGATATATAGGGTATTGTGGTATTCTTAGGGCCTGTTCAATATGAGTGCTACGCATACGCTAGAGATGGTCAATGTACTACCTAAGGAAGGGCCTAGTGGTTCAGTGAGATTTCTTATGTGTAAGAAATATGGTGCATACGCAACGGCGTATTGCGACACATGGGTCAAGATGAGCAAGGATTGTGTTAGGCCTTTCCCAATAATAGGTAATTTCGATTCAGAGGTGGTGAATAATGTTAGTGATAAAGTACGGTTGATTGAATCAACAAAATCAAGAATTGAATCTGATGACTGTTTAAAACTGTGGCAACAGTAAGGTAACATGCGTACCGGAAATAAGCGTACCGGAAATAAGCATTCCGGAAGTGTGCATTGCAAAGCGTGGAGAACTGAGCGCAAACAGGCCCCCGACAAATTCGGTCGGGGCGGTAAGTACAGCCGATACCAAAAATGTAAAGAATTTAACCAGTAACTTGTATGTTGTATTAAGCCATGTAAAGAGAAATGTTTCAGAAGAAGGAAATGTACCCACCGTCAGTTCGGCCATTGCCCATGCTGGTAATGTAAAAAAACGGCACCACACGGACAAGGAAAAAGAACGGTCCCGCCAGCAGGGGCAGCGGCTTAAAGTGGTGAGAATAATGTAAAGGTTAACAAAGGGGGAGACATCCATTATACTGCTACAGCAATTCCAGCAACTAGTTCAGAATATAGTGATTTGGTAGGCTTACACCCTGTTCGCACAACAGCAGTTCCTAATGGGAAGGCGGACAAAGATGGTGAAGTTCCCTTAAAACATGTAGCAAAGCATGATCCATGGTCTAGGTCTAAAATGTTTTCAATTCTGTCAGATTTCCCTGATCCTAGAAAAGATTTGGCCAAGTGTTAGAAGTTTATTAGATATTATGGTAATGTGTACGAGCTAACTAATATTGATTGGCGAGTGGTGTTGAAGACCTGTCTTCCTCTCGATACTGATATACAAAAGTTTATTAAGGATTGTATGTTGGAGGAGGATAGATCCTCAACAGAGGGTGATAACCATGAAAATATTAAACGCATAATTTCTCAGTTGGCCTTATACTTTCATATGGTAGTGGACTGGAGTAAAATTTTTAATATCAAACAAAAGGATAGTGAAAATGCAACAGATTATTTTTCCAGGGTTCTGATAGCAATAGATAAAATACACTGGGGTATCAGACATAAAAGATAATGTACACTACAGAGAGGTTGTAGTTTTAGTTTTAATGGATGGCCTCAGGGATGATTTGAAAAGCCGGGTGCAAACTTCATTACCACACTGGAAAGGAATCACTGTAAATGTTCTCAGGGAGTCAGCTATAGGACACGATAGAAGAATAAATAAACAGAAAGAGACACTAAGTGATAGGGTAATGATGGTAAGTATCCCAGCACTAGAGGGACTGCACACACGACCACAGTATAATGACACCTGGTTTAAGGAAAAGAAACAACATGAGTTGAGGAAGTGTTTTAGATGCCATAAAACAGGACATCAAGCAAGGGACTGTACAATGGCAAGAGCGGAAGCAAATAGACTTGGGTCACCTAAGGGGGAATTACATAGACACTCACAGAGA
The DNA here is from genome assembly GCF_038048845.1 of Mixophyes fleayi. Classification (NCBI taxonomy): domain Eukaryota; kingdom Metazoa; phylum Chordata; class Amphibia; order Anura; family Limnodynastidae; genus Mixophyes; species Mixophyes fleayi. Next base: position 54,406,521 of record NC_134409.1, on the reverse strand, counting down.
AGAAGCACACAAGTCTCAGAGGTTTCTCAACAGTTACCTGCACACCTCACAGCAGCAAATGTTTTGAGGAAGAACTATAGTCAACTCTAGAAGTCAAGTCATACCTGTAGTCCTACAACCAGGCAAGGTAAATGTTAATCTGTGGTAAGTATTAGTGTGCAGGGTTAGAAAGAGACTGATTTAAAAGTATACTTTGTTGTTATTGTTTGTTTGTTTTATGTGTCATATGTCATATGTTTGCTTTCCTGATCGCTGGCCGATGGTAAGGAATGAAAATGTTTGTTTCATTTGTTGTTTAAAGATAACTATCTTGTCTTTTCTTCTCACAGATAAGGGTAGACAAAAGAAATATAGACTTAGTGATTAAGGGGGTGGGATAGAGAAGTAGAAAAATTACTCTTGAAAGACAAATTAACAATGGATCATTGGAACACTCTTTGTTTTAGGCTGCAGTGGCTCATGATAATTTGTTTGGCTGAGAATCATTATTCAAAAATGAAGTATGTGCATACTTTGCTCTAAAATATCGTTTTATGTATTTCAGATAAGTATGATTCACTAAGAGTTAATTTTTTTCATTTCTCTATTATAAGTCAGGAAGTCCATCACAAAGGTATATAGTTATGGTGATACCGAGTTCTTAATGAACAAATGACGGACGACACTGGATAGCACAGTTGATGTAAGAAGACCCTAGTCAAGTATGGGGAGGGGTCATAGTTAAGCAAATAGCTAAGGGGATTAGTGGAATGAATTTAGCCATTTTCCCATAGTGTCCAATCCAGCTGTCATGTTTGGTGTAAAATCTCACTTTCTGCATTTCTGTTTGTTCTCAAACCCTTGTATTCAAACATTCGTATTCTTATTATTCATTGCTCTCCTATTCTTCATTCTTTACATCCCTGTTAGTATCTCACTCTTCTCTTGTATAGAGATACAAAAAGACGTAGACACGGTCTCATTCATGGGGCTAAGACATTTGTGACATAAGACTCAGGGATATACACACCAGATTGACATAAGTCACAGAAACAGTTAGGGGTTTGTTTTATGTGTGTAGAAGCTGCTAATTTTAAGCAGAAAGTTTCTGTTATGGAAATACGATTCATGTTTTATAGATTGCATATCTGCCTTTTTTTTCTCTCCTGTACAAAATGTGCCTTCATATGTATGCACAAAGGGTGGTTAGGAGATTGATGGAAGTTAGACATACAGATATGCATCGCTGTGTAGAACATTGGAATAGGATTTTTTCCACAAGATACGACATAATGTGAAACCCTACAAAATGTAAAATTTTCATGTTTTATATTTTTTCACTGTTAGACAGACATGTACTGGATACTGTTATATTTGAAGAAAGTGTTATAGAGATAGACCCCTTTGCCCTTCTCACTTAGTAAAGTAGCTGAATGTGGGGCACTGAAAATGGCATGTGAGGTGGCAGAGGGAAAATCGATTGATATACATTGGTCTTCAGCATTTTTCTAGTCTAGGGGGCTACGTTCAGGTGACTGAAAAATCTTTTTATAGCAATACCAGCACATGAGTAGGACATTACATAGAGGACTTGATACAGTGACACAGTAACCAACTGAAGTAGCTGATAGTAAATTCCACACTTACACACACGACTATACATGGCTGTCACACCAGGGCGAACATAGCTGTCAAATAGACAGAAGGGTTTTATGTGACAGCTGACAAATCTATGTTTTGTTTTGTTTTTCATTGTATTGTTTTAAAATGTGAACAAACACACACATATGCACGCATACACGTATTGGTTAATATATGAAGATTTGTGTTGCCTGAAGAATAAACTGTCTGGAAGGTGAAGAGATTTGGTTAGGAGTCTGGCGGAACCTGGGGAGATGGAAATGGTAGACCAGTAGCTCCCAGGGTGTATCTTCCAGACCTAGCGGAGGCAGCACATGGTCTGGCTCAGCTGGGTACAGAAGGTATGTGCAAGCTGGTATGAGTATATTGGGGTGCACCAGACATTTCTTCTCAAGCTAGTAGGAAGGCAACGTCCTTTCTTGATTGAGAGAATGTCAGGAAGATGATACCAATAGAGCCATCCCATATCCCTCCTGCAGATGGGTTTTTCTCCAGGTAAAACAAATCCACGTCATTCAATTACCACCTTGCAGGATTCTTAAGTATACACTGGTGTACCGATTAAATATATCTGGGTAAAGATTTATTGAAATGTGTCTTATTATTATGTATTACTGTGTCATACTCAAAGCTTTTGCTATTCAATGTGATAGCCCTAGAGTTATAATAGGTGATAGGGGTATTCAATACCTGCCAGCAGTTGGCGCTACTGAGTACTGAGGCGCGGAGTCTAACACGCCCCTGGTTTTCACCAGGAACCCCCGCAAGGAGGTATGGACTTCGCTGCAAGGGATGTGCAGGTCGTGGCCCTCAGTATCAGGCAGCTGGCGAGGTAACAATTGAGGCAGCGGTGACAGCCCACCAAGAGGCAGGATGGAAGAGTAGTCAGCAAGCCGGGTCAAAACCAGAGGAACGGATATAGCCAAATCAGAAGCAGGAGAATGGTCAGGAAGTTGGGTCAATACCAAATATCACTCTAAGTCAGAATCAGGAACCAAAGGAGAAGTCAGGAACAAGCCGGGGTCAGAATCCAAATAACAGCAACACAAGAACAAACGCTGGAGCAAGTCTGAAGACCAATACTCTGGCACTAGACATGTGTCAGAGGCTGCTTTATATACCCTAAGGTGCCTCCTAATTGGGTTAGGGAGATTTTGGCGGTAAGACATGCTGGCTGCAGACAGGTGAGCAGAGATAGCGTCCCGCTGCTAGGCAACAGGACGTGGTTGCTGAGAAGGTGCAGGCGTCCATCTCCTGCACCAAGTGTCAGTGCGGAGACGTCACCTGACAGTAGCAGAGATACACTGGTACCCATTCCACCCACTGCAGAGAAGCCAACACCCAGAGAACGGTCCAAGTGCACTCATGAATCTGTTCTGGGAGGCTTCTAAAGCAGTTAGTAGCACCTGAGCCAAAGACTAAGGGCTAGATTTACTAAGCTGCGGGTTTGAAAAAGTGGGGATGTTGCCTATAGCAACCAATCAGATTCTAGCTTTCATTTATTTAGTACCTTCTACAAAATGACAGCTAGAATCTGATTGGTTGCTATAGGCAACATCCCCACTTTTTCAAACCCGCAGCTTAGTAAATCTAGCCCCAAGACAGTTGTCCAGCATGAAGTTGTAGTTTTTCCTGTTTTGTGTTTCTCTCATTTCATTCTATTTTCAGAACAGTTAATTCTTTTAATTGTGGACAGGTGACAGAGGCTGGTTCAATGATATTGAGGAGTTGGGGATAAAGGAGAAGTTGGTAGCCCAATTGGTCCAGCCAATTACTCTATTCAATTCAGGGGTAAAGGAAAATTTGGAAACATTGGAGCTTGGAGAAAGTGCGAGGGGCTATTGTCTGAGAAGTATTGCGTCCATAAGTACATTGACCCCATAGTTGAAGAGAGGTACATCCAGCGATGCCAGTCCAGTAATATTTGGACTTAAGCAGGCATCCTTGAGAATAATTATCATTCTTGGGTGGGTAAGGTTGTAGACCAAAAAAGTGCTGGGTGTGCTCTCATGTGCCTCAGTGATTATATCGAGTAGGACTAGTTCTGTTTCCACTAAATATTGTTGAGGTACCCGAATTATTGGTTGAAGGTCACTAGGGGAAAAGTACGACACCTAGGTCCCTTAGTCTGGAGTCTCCCAATATTTGGCAAGCTGACCACTGTTTCATGTACAAAGAAACATGAGTATTGGGAGACTGGGAGGAACGAACAGACAATAGCCCGCCCCACAAGTGTTGATGAAAAGAACTGATGTCATTATTAGAGTGTATATACTAACCCAAGCTGAAGGAGATTGTATATGACATTATTATAAACATAGGATGATGTTATTGATGAACATGTACTATCTAAATGTTGTCTGAGCTAAAAGACATGCTATGGACAAATGAACCTGTTAGACATGAAGAACTGTAGTAGAGTATTCTGTATAACTGATACATGTTCTATTGTACCCTGTACCCTTCAAAATAATGTATTACATGTTTTATTGTACCCTTGAAGGGCATAAAAAAGGTGATTTCCAAGCTCCAGAGGTATACGGTCTATAGTAAAAGATTTTTTTTTTTTGAGGATTAAGAATCTCTCTTATGGTAACCTGTCTGGGATCTACAGACAGCGCGGTCATACACCAAGGGGGACTTACATTACAGAGCAACGAAACATGGTACTGAGATCCTGCATACAAAATCTTTAGGGTGATAGTTTATTATACTATCAAAGGGTGGAGCTGTCGAAGTCGTATAATTGGATGAACGAAAGTATATTGGTTAATATTGTTTTGCCGTGCGATTGCGATCAGTATGTCACGTAACACGTGGCATAGTGAGATCGCACAGTAAAATATACACACACACACTCACACTATAACATTTAGTTATTTATATATTTCATATTCATATTGGTTCCGTTCTACAGTGATTTATGAGCAGATAGTATTTAGTTTATTAGTTTATATATTATGACAAGTTAACCCGTGCATGATACTCATGCATTCTAGTCAAATCAAGCTACTTAAGGTGTTAAAAAGGTTCTTGTCATGCATTTGGGCCATAGCCCAGGCCTCAACCACCAACCACTCCCCACTGTCACCCCCGGCAACCACCAACCACTCCCAACTGTCACTTCTCCTTCAAGAAATATATATATATATATATATTTCAAATCTTTATAAACACTTTTAACAATTAACAAATTAAATTAACAAATTAAAAACATCTTAGTATACCAAATTTCAGCCCTTTCTGAATTTTTTTTTCCACACACACTAAGAATTTAGTAGGTCAGTGTATAACTCCGCCCAGCAGGTGGCGCTGCAGCTTGGTTTTATTTTTTTCACACACACACACACACAGACAAACAGACTAACACACGCCACTAGACATTTATATATTAGATTATATATACACTTTAGTGTTATTCAAGGTTCAGGTTACAGGAAACATGTCATGTTTAGTATTATTTTAATCCCCTATTCATCAGCAGTTGTCGGGTTCATTCACCGAAGAGATCGTACATTGCATACTCTAGTTAGCGCTGTTAGGGAAATAAATGTCTAAAGTTATACTGACAATAATATGTAAATAGACTAGCTTAAACTGGTTTCTGGGCGGGAGAATCATCTGGAATGTTGACCCTCACCCTTGGAGGGGGTTGTTTGAACTAGCCTATGACCTGTTTACACTGGACCCTCCTGAAGCCTGGACCTATAGAAGCAATCCATGTCATCTGCATTGTTCTCTCTGTAACTCTGAGTGTATATAATACAGCTCTAGCTGGTATTAGCCCAGTCTTCTCTCACCACAGTATTCTGGAGTGAAGTACTGTACGTTGGTACCAGTGGAGCGCAGCGTAGTGAGCGCATACGGGCGTGGTATATATGTATATTTTTGGTATTGGCTGTACTGTATTATAATTATGTATTGAACTGCTAAATTTTGCATCTGCTAAAATAAATTACTTTGTGCTTTGGAAACACAACACAATCGCTTAGACAATGGTTATTTGATAACGATAGAATTACTTTAATAACAGTAATATGAATAAATTACCAGTGACCTTTCTGCACCAATCCCATCACGATCCACAAAAGGGCTATTCGTGTGGGTTGGGGGCATAGTGTGTAACAGCAAGGAATTGAGGCTTATTGCCACACATGATAGGATCTTGGCTTAGTTGACTTGTTGTTTGCTTTAAGTACAGGAGGTGAGATAGAGAAGGAGGGAGAGAGTAAGCAGATGTACAGGAAGAAGCGTGTAAGTTGGAGAGTACATGGGTCATGCATATATGTGCATCTCTGTATGTGTATGCATACAAATCTCTGTATTTGTGTATGCATCTATTTGTATGTATGCATGTCATAGTTGTGCATTTTCCCAGAATATCCAGGAGACTCCCAAGAAAACTGGTTAAGCTCCAGACAATGGCATCCACCTGGCATCCAGAATTGGCAGTGGCTGAGAGATCCTATCCAACTGTTCCAACTATGTTTGCGGGCCAGGTAATTAGTTTTGCTGGAAGAAGAAGTGATTGGTGGAGCAGAGAATACTATAGGGGTAAGGAGCAGTGACTGGTTGAAATATGAGGAGTTCTGTAGTAGAAGCAGGCCCGGCACTCCCATTAGGCAAGGTTAGGGTGCCTCGAAATAAAAAAAAAGTGAAATCCACAGGGAGGAGAGGAGGGAAGGGGCTATGAATCTTACCTGCATGAAGCGGCTCCTCTCTGCTCTGTCTTCCCCCCCTCCGCTCACTGACAGTGACAGGCCGTGATGATGTCATCATCACGGCCCGACAGTGTCTGTGAGTGGAGGGGAGAAGACAGAGCAGAGAGGAGCCGCTTCATGCAGGTAAGTTAAAGAAAGACATGGGGAGGGGTGGGGAGGGAAGCGCAGCGGCGATTTTTAAAGGGGGGGCGGCGATTTTTAAAGGGGGGGCGCGGCGATTTTTAAAGGGGGGGGGCGGCGATTTTTAAAGGGGGGGGGCGGCGATTTTCAAACTGTGCCTAGGGCGCCAAGGACCCTAGCACCGGCGCTGAGTAAAAGGGGAAGTGGGGTGGAGAGTTCCGTATAAGATAGAGCAGTATTGGTGAAAGTGCAGTGCAGAGATCTGTTGGGAGCAGTGACTGGTGGAAGTTAGAGGAGTTTTGTTTGGGGAGATAATGATTTGTGGAAGTGGGATAGTGAGTTCTGTAAAGGGGGAAATTGTCTAGTGGAGTGGGCTAAGATGTTCTATAGGTAGGCATGGTTTAGTGAATGTGGGGTAAGGAGTTCCGTAGGGGAGTGAGGCACTGTCTGGTTGCTTACTCTCCTGGAATGTCCGGGATACTGTGGAATTCTGGGAGATCTACCGGACTCCTGGGATAGTAGGCTAACTTCCCTGATCTACATTGTGCCTTTTAAACTGCTGGCTTGCATGTGCACACAGTATGATGCGAGGTCATTCACGTGATGATGCAATGTTGGGCATGCGCATGAGTCTGGATTAGCCAAGTGGTACTAGCCAGTATGTGTGTCAAACGCCGCTCACCCAAGGATGCCACCGGGTAATCTGAATATCATTCATTCCTCATTCCCTGCTTCTTTCCCGGCTGTCGGGCCAGCAATCAGCTCTGCACATGCACAGGTAATCATCTCACCTGTGTTCACCTGTCCTGCTCATTCATTGGTTACCTTTCATTTATAAGGCTCCTCCCAACACCTTTCAGTGCTGGTTCTTCTCGTCAAACTCCTGGCCTGGAAGCAGTTCATCAACTCTGCTGCTGAAATCACCTATTACCTGCTCCACTCGTTAGTGGCAACTCCTGCAGTTCATCGCTACTATCTCTCCAAGTGTACTGCTGCAAATCACCTATTACCTGCTCCACTCATTAGGGGTAACTACTGCAGATCATCGCTACCATCGCTCCAAGTGTATTGCTGCAAATCACCTATTACTTTTATGAGCCGCGGCTCCCCGAAGGGCCGCCGCGACTCACTTCCGCCGGTCCCAGGCGTCCTGGCCGTTTCCATGATGACCGGGACGTCACTTCCGCCTCCTACGTCCCAGTTGCCTGGGCAACAACCGGGACGCTCTAACTCTACTGCCGCAGCGCCCGGCCAGCGGTCTTACTGCCGGGTGCATGCGCGCAGGAGAAGGTAACTCTCTATATTATTTTTTATGCAATACTGTTTTGAGTCATGGCTACAGGATAGTTACCTAGCCTGGCTCTGATGTCTAGATTTTTGTGCTCTCTATTTCTGCATTGTATTATTTGGCTTTAGTGCATTAGGGAGGGGTCACTGGCATTCTCTCCTATTGGCTACTCTCGCTTCTTAAGACAGTGAGGACAAAGCCTCATTGCCAGTTATAGCTTCCTGTGTAGCTAGGCTCCTGTTCCTGTTTCCCTGCTCCTGTGCTGTATTCTAGTTTGGATTTCCCGTGTATGACCCCTGGCTTGTTTCTGGACCTCGTTGTATTGCCTGTGACCCCTGACCTTGGCTCGTTATCTGACATCGCTGCCTGCTGCCGGCCCTTGACCTTTGCTTGGATGTCACACTGCTGTGTACTACTTCGCTACCCCTGGGTTCTTCCCAGTCAGTGCACATTACACAACCCTCCGTTCGTCTGCAGCTAAGTCTGTCCCCACCACTAGGGGCTCCAGCGAACACCAGACTCCGGAGCAGACTCCGGGTTTTGTCGTGCTGACTGGAGGGGTTCCTAAAAATTACCTGCTCCACTCGCTAGTGGTAACTACTGCAGATCATCGCTACCATCACTCCAAGTGTATTGTTGCAAATCACCTATTACCTGCTCCACTCGTTAGTGGTAAATACTGCAGATCATCGTTACCATCTCTTTAAGTGTACTGCTGCAAATCACCTATTACTTTTATGAGCCACGGCTCCCCGAAGGGCCGCCGCGACTCACTTCTGCCGGTCCCAGGCGTCCTGGCCGTTTCCATGACGACCGGGACGTCACTTCCGCCTCCTACGTCCCAGTTGCCTGGGCAACAACCGGGACGCTCTAACTCTACTGCCGCAGCGCCCGGCCAGCGGTCTTACTGCCGGGTGCATGCGCGCAGGAGAAGGTAACTCTCTATATTATTTTTTATGCAATACTGTTTTGAGTCATGGCTATAGGATAGTTACCTAGCCTGGCTCTGATGTCTAGATTTTTGTGCTCTCTATTTCTGCATTGTATTATTTGGCATTAGTGCATTAGGGAGGGGTCACTGGCATTCTCTCCTATTGGCTACTCTCGCTTCTTAAGGCAGTGAGGACAAAGCCTCATTGCCAGTTATAGCTTCCTGTGTAGCTAGGCTCCTGTTCCTGTTTCCCTGCTCCTGTGCTGTATTCTAGTTTGGATTTCCCGTGTATGACCCCTGGCTTGTTTCTGGACCTCGTTGTATTGCCTGTGACCCCTGACCTTGGCTCGTTATCTGACATCGCTGCCTGCTGCCGGCCCTTGACCTTTTCTTGGATCTCACACTGCTGTGTACTACTTCGCTACCCCTGGGTTCTCCCCAGTCAGTGCACATTACACAACCCTCCGTTCGTCTGCAGCCAAGTCTGTCCCCACCACTAGGGGCTTCAGCGAACACTAGACTTCGGAGCAGACTCCGGGTTTTGTCGTGCTGACTGGAGGGGTTCCTAACAATTACCTGCTCCACTCGCTAGTGGTAACTACTGCAGATCATCGCTACCATCACTCCAAGTGTATTGTTGCAAATCACCTATTACCTGCTCCACTCGTTAGTGGTAAATACTGCAGATCATCGTTACCATCTCTTTAAGTGTGCTGCTGCAAATCACCTATCACCTGCTCCACTCGTTAGTGGTAACTACTGCAGATCATCGCTACCATCACTCCAAGTTTATTGTTGCAAATCACCTATTACCTGCTCCACTCGTCAGTGGTAAATACTGCAGATCATCGTTACCATCTCTTTAAGTGTGCTGCTGCAAATCACCTATCACCTGCTCCACTCGTTAGTGGTAACTACTGCAGATCATCGCTACCATCACTCCAAGTGTATTGTTGCAAATCACCTATTACCTGCTCCACTCGTTAGTGGTAAATACTGCAGATCATCGTTACCATCTCTTTAAGTGTACTGCTGCAAATCACCTATCACCTGCTCCACTCGTTAGTGGTAAATACTGCAGATCATCGTTACCATCTCTTTAAGTGTGCTGCTGCAAATCACCTATCACCTGCTCCACTCGTTAGTGGTAACTACTGCAGATCATCGCTACCATCACTCCAAGTGTATTGTTGCAAATCACCTATTACCTGCTCCACTCGTTAGTGGTAAATACTGCAGATCATCGTTACCATCTCTTTAAGTGTGCTGCTGCAAATCACCTATCACCTGCTCCACTCCTTAGTGGTCACTTCTGCAGATCATCGCTATCATCTCTCCAAGTGTGCTGCTGCAAATCACCTACTATCTCTCTCCGGACTATCACTGAGCATCACTCAGTAATCCTACTCATTTGTGGTTATCTAGTGCTTACATTCTTCTCTGTACTAGGTTGTCTATCACCACTCACTGGGAACTCCCCTAGAGGTCCGCGACCTGCAGGGTGGAAGCTGCCAAGCCCAAATTTACTCTCGTGAAAACCATCCACTTTGTTAGATTCTGCGCCTCTGGGTGAAGTACCACCAATCCCAAGCAGAACAGAAGGATCCCACTACAATTGTATATTTTCCAGTATATGCTTGCCCCTGTTTGGTTACTGCTACCTTTTGTTGTCTTAATTGTCTAACATACAATATTTCAGGAATCTTAATATAGACAGGTGTACATGGTACTGTTTTATGATGTATTTTAAGTTTGCAACAGGCTCTATTTGAAGAACTGCAAAAAACAGCCACAAAAGTTGATAAATTTGGTATCATATTATAATAGATTTGTTTAGCTCAGTGATGTGGAGCTGTAGCTTTAATTGTGTTTATCGTACTCTGCCAAGAGCTTATTTGTATAAAACATACAGGTCTGTTTTCATTTTGAACATCGGATATAAGACAGAGTTTTTTTTTGTTCTTGAGCGTACAATGTCATGTGAGAACACTTAAAAACATCAACTTTCATTTATTTCACTTTATTAAACGTTATATAATTAGGGAAAAAACTTAAGTGGAGTGCCCATACTACAACTGTCCATCAACAAGTGAGGTTGTTAAACAGAAAATTATAAAAAAATAAATACTGATTTTGATCTTGCAGAGCAGAGTACACAGAAACTGAGAAACTAAATAAATAAACTGTTTAACCACAATAAACTAATAAACTAATAAATGTCAGTTTGCATAGTCACAAAAAATGTTGCACATACTGTGTCTTAACTGTGCAAATGTACCCACTTGTCTGTATAGCGTATTTGTGCGTGCCCATCTAGAGCACTTCTCAGTCTTTGGGAAAACCCTCTTAAAATGTAAACTGCAGCTACTTTTGTAGTTTGACAGATACTTCAGAAAAAGCACATCGGGGAAACAATTAAGAATGTGACATCGAACCTACTTCCACTTTATATCCCCTTCATAAATGTAAACTTTTTTTTTTCTCCTAACATAGTATGCAATTTAGCCTCATTTATGGCTTATTTTAATGATGAGAGTGTGGACACATCAGAATCTCTTTATTGCTTATCACCTCTGTGCATGCATGCTTTTATTACATTGGTCGAAGTCTGTTAAAATGTGCCTTGTTTGTGTATTCTTGGTTGCCAGTCACTAGAATATGGACTCTGCGTTGTCCTGTGGTCGCCACAATATGAGCTCTGCGTTGTCCTGTACTCGCCACAATATGAGCTCTGCGTTGTACTGTGGTCACCAAAATATGAGCTCTGCATTGTCCTGTGGTCACCACAATATGGGCTGTCCGTTGTCCTGTGGTCACCACAATATGGGCTCTGCGCTCTCATGTGGTCACCACAATATGGGCTCTGCATTGTCCTGTGGTCACCACAAAATGGGCTGTATGTTGTCCTGTGGTCCTTACAATATGGGCTCTGCGTTGTTCTGTGGTCACCACAATATGGGCTCTGCGCTGTCCTGTGGTCACCACAATATGGGGCTCTGCGTTGTCCTGTGCTCGTCACAATATGAGCTCTGCGTTATACTGTGGTCGCCACAATATGGGCTGTCCGTTGTCCTGTGGTCACCACAATATGGGCTCTGCGCTCTCATGTGGTCACCACAATATGGGCTCTGCATTGTCCTGTGGTCACCACAAAATGGGCTGAATGTTGTCCTGTGGTCCTTACAATATGGGCTCTGCGTTGTTCTGTGGTCACCACAATTTGGGCTCTGCGCTGTCCTGTGGTCACCACAATATGGGCTGTGTGTTGTCCTGTGGTCACCACAATATGGGCTCTGCGCTCTCATGTAGTCACCACAATATGGGCTCTGCATTGTCCTGTGGTCACCACAAAATGGGCTCTGTGTTGTCCTGTGGTCCTTACAATATGGGCTCTGCGTTGTTCTGTGGTCACCACAATATGGGCTCTGCGTTGTTCTGTGGTCACCACAATATGGTTTCTGCACTGTCCTGTGGTCACCAGAATATGGGCTTCGCTTTACATACTTACAGTGTTCAACACCATATGGGCTCTGCTTAATACTGCATGGGCAGATATTGGTATGGTTTGGATAGAGGTTTTACTAAAATGTCCACTCATTTGCCCTCAAGTCCCATAGAAATTGGCGATGTGCACTGACGCGATGTATGGCATCACATTACGGCTGGACTTTCCCCTCTAATATTATACTCTACCATCTGCAGCTAAATCAGATCAAAATCACCTTGGGATTTAGGTGCATGACTAGTTAGGGATCCTGTAACAATTGAATTAAAAGGGATAAGTTGTAAAATAAGGAAACAAGAAAAGTAGCTACTACAATGATCCAACTATGCCGTGATAAAGATTTGATTGACAGAGGCATCAACTTGACCCACTTCATCTGGGAGATAATTGTCTACTCCCAAACTCAGCAATGGTATATTTCTAATTAGTCTGGGTTTGATTAATAATCTGATGTAAAATAAAAAAAGGTTAGATTAAGTCAAGAAAAAAAACAGAGTCTGTGCTAAATTTGAAACAAATATCACCCACGTTGAATGGATCAGATCCGGTTGACCTTATAGATTGATGGACATGAGTGGTGCTTTGCCTAATATGTAAGATAAAACTTATACTTTGCAATGTTTGAAAAAAATGAAATGATACAATAGGTGTTGTATAATGATTTATATGTTTTACAATATTCACTGTGCTCTATTTTACATTATAAAAATATAAATGAACTCTGTTACTGCATTGTGCATTAAATGAATGAAATAAAGCTCTGTGGAAAAGTGTGTATTAAAGCAATGTTGACTTTGTTTGATCAGACAGGTGGAACTGCAGCTTTAATCTCTGGCAGATACTCTGCACATGTCTCTGAAAGGCAGAAACCAGGAAACATGTTTACGCAGGCTGCAGGAAGCAGGTGGCGCTTCCTGTGTCTTCTTTTACTCTAATGTTGTGTGTCTGTGATCCTTAACCCCCACACCTCCTGAACTGTCACTCTTTGACTCCTTGTTTCAGTCCTGTGCACCCATCACTAATATTCTATAATAAATATATTTACATACACACATAGATACAGTTAGCACACTAATTAGGAAGCAAAGACATATGTCTTGTGTCATTCCCCGATATTTCCTATACATATACTTTCTAACCTGTTACTGAATTAATTTTAATTATCTCTGCATAAAAAGAATCACTTATTTTTCCCTCTTTACAACATTAATAAGTTATACTTTATTTAATATAATATTACATAGTGTGTTTTGTAAATGATACTATTATAAACTAGGAAAATACACTGTGCTGGATTACACTAAACAGCAATATGGTCACTCAGGCTAAAGTGCTCATTGGAGTGAGCTTTTAACCCTTTTGTACACAGCTTAGAGAGATATTGCAAATGATTCCAAGCACTGCCCTGGAGAACAGCAGAAAGAGGCATAAAGTTTTTTGGTTTTTTTTAACGTGTTTATCTAATGTGTTTCCTTTAGTGTTCACCCTCCTATGTAATATTGAGGAATATTTCACACAGCTTGTAATGGTCACCTTTGTGAAAGCCTCCTGTTCCAGGGTATCACTGATATTTGCTGTTTTGTCAGAAACGTATTCTTTTTAAATGTGTTGCAGCCTTGAGCCATGAAAAGCCCCAAGTCTTTTCAATAACAGATCACCATAAGGATGCACACCGCAGTCGGAACAGAAGAGAATAATGAATATCTCTCATTGTAAATCTGTTTCAATATTTTTTGTACCAGTCTATGGGGCACATTTATCAATATTCACATAAAGTGAAAAGTAGTTTTCAATCCTTATCGCAATGATAAGGATTGAACTATTTCTCACATTTATGTACAGCCCTGCACAGAAACAGCAGTTCCGAAAAACTGCTGTTTCTGCGATGTAAAAAATCATACTTACCCCCCTCGTCGGAAGCGCTGCCTCCAGGTCTTCTCCTCGTTCTTTTGATTCTTCAATTGCGCATGTCCAGTTCCACAGATCCCCTCTCTGTCTCTGCAACGATAGTTGCAGAGAGAGCGCGCTGAGTGACAGGGAGGGATCATGTGATCCCTCCACACATGCGCTGTTCAGCTCGGAGCAGAGCTGACCGCATTAGATTTCTTCCATTCCGATGATGTACGCCAGCTTCAGCTGGCGTACATTAACATGACAAGTTCCCGAAAAAAATGTTTTTTCGGGACTTGTTAGATTGCGGCCAGGAGCAGTCACCATTCTGTTGAATGGTGACTGCTCCCAAAAAGGAAGAGGAATGTAAAGCAGCAGATATCCATGATATCTGCTGCGATGCACCCTTAATAAATTTGCGGAGGACACTGGGGGACCTTAATGACCCGTTAAAAGCACTATCGTACTTTCTTAAATATGCCCCTATCTGTGCTGGAGCCTTCAATCCTTCCTACATAAACATTTGCAATAGTGCAACAGTTTTGATGTTTCAACTTTTCTATTTCTCACAAGCTATCTGTATGTGGATATAGACTTAGTCATCCTAAGGTTGCTTTTGGTATGACACAGCATACACTTGAACTCATACTGTTCTCACCGTTTAAGCACGTGTGTGTCTGTGTGTGTGTGTGTGTGTGTGTGTGTATATATATATATATATATATATATATATATATATATAATGTCACTCATTGGTCTTTACAACTTAAGTTTTTAAAAAAAGAAACAACTTATCTTCATAGCCACCTCTAAATTTCCACTTTGAATACTGATTAAGAGTTCTGGCCGCCCTAGGCTAATACACCTACAGCCATTTCCCCCCCTTCAGCAGTTTTTCTTACCTCCCTTCCTGCATTCATTCCCCACCTCCCTGCAGCTATTTTTCACAACTCCCCCACAGCTATTTTACACACCTCCTTCCTTGTAGCCATACCTCCCCACTCATTCATTTACCTCAACAAAGAAGTCTTCCACTTCTAGGACAGGTAGCCTGCAGGAAATCCGCTTGCCTGTCAGTGCAGGAGAAGAGAGTGTCAAATCTCGTGAGATGTGGAAATCTCGTGAGACTTGACTAAGAGCTCCGTGGCTGCAGTGACAGGCAGCTAACAGCATGGGATTTGTTGTCAGGCAGCCTGACAGTGACATAGTGACAGGCTTTAGCCCAGTGGCCGCCTGATGCCACACAGCCATGGAGCATCAAAACAGAAAATAATTTTAGTAGAAGAAAAAAAAAATGCCGGGACTCAGCACCCCAGGCTGCAACCTGATCAGCCAAAATGTTGATATCAGACCCTGTATATATATATATATATATATATATATATATTTCTTCAATCTGCTTCAGCTTACTGTACACTCTATCATTACCAATTAGAGGTCTTCATTTTGTATTTTGGGTTTTTCTCTGTCTCTTTATTCTGTTGCTAGTTGCACCTCAAGTTCCAAACTTGTTAAATTACCCCAACCCAAACAACCAAGGGGTGTTGTAAAGAGCTTCATGATGTCATTTGCATTCCCTCATCCCCCAGACACCAGACCTGCGCTGACGAAGCTTGGACTGGTTTTTACTATGGTACATGAGCACTACGCACATGCGCTCCCTGTTCTAGTGGAAACAAGCATAGGCTATGTAGTGCCGAGGCAGGTTGAAAATTTGGGAAGAGCGCATCCTGCCCACTTTCTTATTTATTTATACTTCACGTATTGGGGTCTATGCATCATTAAAATGCAGTGCCACTAAATATGCATCGTTGCACATCTGCACATGCAGATTAAAGCACCGCTGGAATGCATTATGCTTGGGCGAATTTAGGAAAGATAAAAGGTTCTCTGCCGTTTGGGGCACACCACCATATTAATTTATTCCATTAATTGAATTAAAACCCCATTTCTTTAGTAAATACGATTAAACATTACAAAAGAAACACTTCATAATACATAACCATAAAATGCATACCGTTGATTCTTTTACATAAACCCAAACACTCCTACCAGTTTACAATCTAATTACCTGAACCATTATAGATAATAAAAACAAGAACACCACTTAAGATTTATTAAAATCACAACATATTTGTAAAGCGGTGACGGCGAGAGCAGGGCAGTCAGCTGAATTGCAAAACCAATAAAGGTGGAAAGGTCAGACCATTGTAACACCAACCCAGGCTAGCTTATCTATTGCCCAGTGCTAGCATTCACTTGACGGAGCAACTACACCCCTTCTTGACTCGACAGTGACATGTGATTTCTCAAACAGGCCAAGGGGTCCTCCTCAAAGGGGGGCTAAGAGTCTGATGACTTGGAAAGGGGCAGTGACTTGTGACAATAAATTATCCCCAATAAATCCCCACTTTTTCAAACCCGCAGCTTAGTAAATCTAGCCCTAAGTCTCCAAAGTATCTGATCTATAAAAAACCCTTGTCCCTTCCTCAGTAAGGTGAACCCCATCTGCCCGAAAAATGTGTCCCGCATCTACGGACTGCAGCAGGTGGTCTATAACAGTGCCCTTTAAATCTCGTACAAACTTTCCCAGGGTTTGATTGATTTTACCTTTCCACCTGATGTGTACTGGTTGTGCAAAACCAGACCATAAATTAGCCAGGCTGTGCTTAGAGGCCCGCAAGATGTAAGAATGGCCTAAAACCCATATTTGAATCTGTTTTCCAGGGCCGCCTAAAATGAAAAACAGATAATAGATAAAGTAAGCTATGACTTTCATGCATTAGGAACGTATTGAGAAATATAACCGAAAGTAAGTAAAAGTCTAACAGCAAGACGAGTACCGCTGCAAATCAACAACATGGCATTCAACAGTACACATAACATAATACTTTGAGGAAACAGTGCAAAGAAAAAGAGAGCTTTGACCCAGACGAAGGTAAAAACCCACCAAAAACCCCAGAGGCACACCACTAATCAGGCCTTCCAGGGAAAAGACGGGAAAAATCCCTTTGTGCCCCCGCTAAAAAGCGGCAAGCGGAGTAGCCCTGGGTCGCCGCCGACAGGAAAAATGGTAAGAAAAACAACATTGTAAGTGTCAGGCCTAATGTATTTCTTGTAAGTATTGGATTTCCACCTTCCCAGAGACTAAATTTCTTGTGCTGAGGCACCACCAGCGACTGCAATGGTAGCTGCACCAATCCTAAATGAGTGAGTACCATATAAATCGAGGGCCAAACTTATGCAAGCCAAGGAACATTTTAAAATTGCATTAAATTGCAATTTTGAGAGTGGGTAACCTCTTTTTGTGGATAAGCCACAAATCTAAACCCGTAGTTCGAGTAATAGCAAACTAATGTATCCGGGAAACTGGGCATATGTTTTGTTCGGATCGTGCCATTAGGGTAATCCACTGACCCCTACCCAATCGTCGGCAATGCTATTATCCATGCCAGGAGCATGGCTGGCACGAAAATTAAAGTCGTAATTCAGGCAACGAAGCACCAGGACCCTAAGCAGATTGACTACAGGCCACAAGGAAGCACTCTGATGGTTAACTGCCTGTGCCACGCCAAGCTTACTGCACCAAAAAACAACGTTCCTGCCTCGAAGCCCACAATTCCATGGCCACAATGATGGGAAATAATTCTAAAACTAAAAGGTTCTGAACCAAGCCGCTGTACAGCCAAGACTGAAGCTAATGTGCAGCGCACCATTTCCCTTGAAAGAAATCTCCGAAACCTTTGGAACCAGAAGCATCTGTATGCAAGTCAAGGGCCTTGGTGGAGATCTGCAAGATGGGCCAAATTCCAATCCTGTTAAAGTGGTGGAGAAAAAGTAGCCAAATTCTCAAGTCCCCTCTGATTTCGTTGCCTAGGTGAATGTGCACGTGTGAACGTTCGAACACTGCAGTGGCTAGTTGTAGTTTCCTGCAAAATACTCTGCCCATCGGTAAAACTCGACAAAAAAAAATTGAAAGAGCCTAACGGATTGAATCTGTAGCAGCATACTAGAAGGGGAGGCAATACTTCCGCAATTAAAGACTCAAGTTTTCAGATTTTATTTTGGGGGGTAGTCTACAACATCCAGCGATAGTATCGATCTCGATACCCTGGAAGGATAACCAAGTCATAGGCCCCTCTGTTTTATCATGTATCATGCGGAATAGAGGTTGGGCCGCAAACAGTGTGTCTGAGCAAATAGTGGAAGCAAGAGGGCCAATATATAGGAAATCATCTAGATAGCGTGCTATCCCATGGTAACTTATACCGGCCTGAACGCACCAGTGAAGGAAAGAGCCAAAGGTCTCAAAGTGATCACATGAAACTTTGCAGCCCATGGGAAGGCACCTATCTACATAATAATTACAGTGAATTTTAAATTCCATAAATTTAAATGAGGTGGGGTGCAAAGGGAGTAGCCAGAAAGTGGACTCTATCTAATTTTGCCATGGGAGCGCCTGACCCGAACTCTCTAATAAGTGCTAAGGCCTCGTCGAAAGATTGATACTTAACCGAGCAAACTATGGGGTTTATAGCGTTGTTAACCGAGCTTCCTGGCGGATGGGATATGTGTTGTGTTAACCCGAAATTTCATTGATGTTTTCTTGGTCACTACTCTAATTGGTGATTTGACTCTGTCTAGGAGAATGGGGGGGGGGGGGGCTACCATGCATCCATGGCTCACCTCCTTGTGGACTTTAACAGCTAGGATGTCTGGGTGTTTGGCTGCTGAGCTTAGGTTTCTGTGGTACCCAAAACCACCCTACCCTTGATGGGGAAATGGAAGCCGCAACAAAAGCCATCGAGAAGGAAGCCTGAGACACATGAGGGGTAGAGCCGCAACCATCTGTTGAGAACCGTGAGAACAATAGGAAATTTAGCTTTACTGTTCGCCTTCTGTTGAACAATGCCTTCTACCTGTACTAATGGCCTTTTTGGGGCAACCTTTGAGAGGGTGTTTTTCCTTGGCAGTGGGAGCATATGTGGTGATACCTACAACTTTCGCCTCTGCCGCATAATGAATTGTTGAAAGCGAAACATCGATTCTTAAAGAATTGGGGAGCGCAACATCTCCCCGCAGAAGGAAACCACGTGCCTTGCCCTGGGTTAAAACTTGCACGATTTATCGCCATCCAAGCTTCTCCGTCTTTATAACCTAGTAGCATATCGTGTAACCCACTAACTTTTTCCCTAAATTTTGCATCGTAGACTAACCACATGCCCAGGCGGTCACAGATAAACATTTTGTTCATTAGGTATAGGTATTTCCAAACGTCAATCTGTGCCTCAAGTCTGGTTTCTAAATAGCAGGCTGCAAAAACACAGTAGCCATTGAGCCAGTTTTGGAAATTTTTGTGGGCCTTGATCCCAATACCCCCCTTTGCACTAGCCGCGGCTAACTCTCTTTGGGCTGTAGTTGTCAACTTGAACATATTTACGTAAAATTCTCTCTTTATTTTATCCCTCATGCTAGGAAGTATGCCGGATAGAATGTCTGTATTTTCGCATTTTACCAAAGGGGCCCCTGATTGCCCTGTGGAAGCTTTGTTTGTATGTGCCACTTTCGTACTTTTGCTACCCTTAAAATGAGTGTTGAGAATTTGTATTAACTTGCGAGGACCCTGGTCTTGTGATGACGAGGAGTCATCGCTGGTTGTGGAAATAGGTGGGCTGGGGGAGTGTAATTCTATGCTGGGAGAGTTCTCATGTTCACCAACCGTGTCCTGTCCTGTCCGAGTAACCGTCCCTGGATAGCAATTCCCCAGTGGAAATGCGGAGGTGCAGGTTGAAGGGGAGTTGGTGCCTGCTGTGTTTCCAACACTGGGTTTTTTTGCTCCCTGGGGGGTAACTGCATCTGTGACACTGGATGAGAAAAAAATCATTAGAATCACCGGAAAGTGGAGGAGCAGGGAGGTGAACTGAGGCCTGGTATGAAACTTGGGGCTGGTGGCCGGCTGTAGGGATGGTGTGGTGGCAGGGAGGGTGGGAGTTTATTGTTGGAAATGATATATTGTCCTGGACTGGGAAAGGATGAGGTGGGATGGTGGTGGGTGTATTGGCTGTAGGGAGATGGATAAGGAGCAGTCCAAGCCCTATCAACTCGTGTTGGGAGACTCATCTTGGGGGAATGGTAAGGTAGGGACCATGTTCAGTCTGGGCTTTGCTGTTGTCCAACACACCTCCTCTCGGGAGCAGGGAAAGGAGATCCCCTGTCCTCAGATCCTGGGCACGCTCTGTTGTTCCCTGCACCACCGGGGGCTGGTAGCGTGGCCGCCCGTTCCGGAGCGTGAGGCCTGGCTGAGCGCCCGTGCCAAAGCAGTCTGATGCCCCCCTGCCGCAACCGGATCATCTGACTGACGCCCAGGGCGCAAAATGTGCCCTGACGTCATTCCGGAAGAGAAGCCCACCATACCAGAAGTGCTGGCAGCTGCTTTCCGAAACTGAGCTGCTGGGGTAGCTGGATTAATTGGGGGGGTATAAGGGAGGGGAGTGCATTCTGTCGTAGAGGGGTAAGCTGGGCATTTCAAGGGTAGGAGTGAAGTGGATGACATGGCACAGGAGCTAAAGCCTGCAGGATTTTGGAATGGGGGGGGGAAAGAGCTGGGGGAGGAAGGAGGGGGAGTGAAAGGCTGAAAATGGCAATAAGAAAAACGGAGGGGAAGATGAGAGGAAAGCAGAGAGAAAAAAAAGTTATTTATTTATTTTGAATGGAAAAAAAGTGGGGGATGTGGAAGAATAGGGGAGATAAAAAGGGGGTGAAAATTAAAAAAAAATTGACAGTAAATCTCTATTTCTATGTTTTAGATAGTGAACCTGCTACAGCACAATCCTCTCAGTATCTTGATGCTGGAAAGAAGGCCACTCCCAGGGGCTGTAAGATTATATAGAGAAAAGACCAGAATCTTCCCCCGGCTTCTATTGGCTGTTGATTCTCAAGATTTAACTCCATGTGTAAGTGTTATGACAAGCAGGGCTGCCAAGAAGAATTCAGGGCCCGGGTACAACAAATTCATGGGGCCCCCCCTCATAGTCAAATAAGCCCCAAAAATTTTTTGCGCCGCCTTACGGCGGCGCAAAAAAATTTAGGTGTATGGTCATGCATTCAGGGGCGTAGCTAGCCAAACGGCGGTGCAAAAATTTTGGGAGGTGTGGTCATGCATTTTGGGGCGTGGCAAACGTGCCATTGGGGCGTGGCTAACATAAAAACCACTAGGCTCTCAATTCGCCGGAGCGTCACATATGTTCAAGCACTCCTGACTTTCAGGACATCTACCACCACAGTGTAGTATACAAACAATGCAGTGTGTACACAAACAGTTCAGTCTTGGCCTACACTTTACATTGGGCACAACATTCACCAAAAATTGGTATTGTCCCTACTAGAATCACAACATTTCACATACTGTCCTGCTCTCTCCTACCTGTTCTTCTCACTTTCTCCACCTGTGGCTGCATGTTTCTTTAGTTGCGGCTTGTCTGGATCCTGGAATGCTGGGGGCCCTATTTGGAAAAAAATAGCTACATTTAGATAATTCCAAACAACCCTGGCGTTAAATCAATACCATCCACGATTAATAATTAGGCCTTCCTCCAGCTCCAATATTACAATAATGTGCCCCTTCATCATCGCCATGCCTTATGATCACACTGTGCCCTCCATGCTGTTTTTGCCCCTTCATCTGGCTCCCCTTCATCAGACTATACTATGCTGCTCCCCCCCTTTTTCAATCCCACTGTGCCATGCCTCCCCCCCCTTTGTAACCCCACTGTGCCATGCTGCCCACCATTTTTTAACCCCACTGTGCCATGCTGACCCCTGTTTATTAACCCCACTGTGCCATACTGCCCCGTTTTTTAACCCATCTGTGCCCCTCTCATTTTTTCACCCCCTCTGTCATGCTGCCCCCCCCCCCCCCGTTTTTAACCCCTCTGACATGCTGCTTTCCCATTTTTTAACCCCTCTGTGCTCCCCCTCAATTTTTAACCCCTCTGACATGCTGCTTTCCCATTTTTTAACCCCTCTGTGCCCCCACTCATTTTTTAACCCCTCTGACATGCTGCTTCCCCGTTTTTTAACCCCTCTGTGCTCCCCCTCATTTTTTAACCCCTCTGACATGCTGCTTCCCCGTTTTTTAACCCCTCTGTGCTCCCCCTCATTTTTTAACCCCTCTGACATGCTGCTTTCCCGTTTTTTAACCCCTCTGTGCTCCCCCTCATTTTTTAACCCCTCTGACATGCTGCTTCCCCGTTTTTTAACCCCTCTGTGCTCCCCCTCATTTTTTAACCCCTCTGACATGCTGCTTTCCCATTTTTTAACCCCTCTGTGCTCCCCCTCATTTTTTAACCCCTCTGACATGCTGCTTCCCCGTTTTTAACCCCTTTGACATGCTGCTTTCCCGTTTTTTAACCCCTCTGTGCTCCCCCTAATTTTTTAACCCCTCTGACATGCTGCTTCCCCGTTTTTAACCCCTCTGACATGCTGCTTCCCCGTTTTTAACCCCTTTGACATGCTGCTTTCCCGTTTTTTAACCCCTCTGTGCTCCCCCTAATTTTTTAACCCCTCTGACATGCTGCTTCCCCGTTTTTAACCCCTTTGACATGCTGCTTTCCCGTTTTTAACCCCTTTGACATGCTGCTTCCCCGTTTTTAACCCCTTTGACATGCTGCTTTCCCGTTTTTTAACCCCTCTGTGCTCCCCCTTATTTTTTAACCCCTCTGTCATGCTGCCCCCCCGTTTTTTAACCCCTTTGTGCCCCCCTCGTTTTCCTCCCTTCACTTACCTTTTCTCCTCTCTTGGTCTTCTCTGCTGCTCTGTGCTCCATTGCTCCAGACTGACTGAATGCTGGGCATGACATGATGACATCACACCCAGCATTCAGACAGTCTGAATAGAGCACAGAGCAGCAGAGAGGAGGGATGCCGGCTCCGCGATCAGGTGAGTATGTTTTGTTTTTTTTTTAAACTAGCCTGCTCCCCCCACCAACGACCGAGCCCCCCCCCCCCCCCCCTGCCAAAAAAAAAAAAAAAAAAAAAAAAAGAAAAGGAAAAAAAACGTTTTGAAAAAAAATATTTGAAAATTAAAAAAAATCAGCAGCGCAAGGGCCCGGGCCGGGCCCCCTGACATGCCGGGCCCGGGTAATTAGTACCCGCTCCCCCCCCCTCTCGGCGGCCCTGATGACAAGAACAAACGCATGATTTTAAACACGTTCAGCTTAACTAGTCATTATCCGGCGAAGTATGAAATGAAGATGAAGTGATGACAGAAGAAAAAGTGAATAAAAATGTGACAAACACACGTGGAAGCCTGTTGTAATATTATTACATCATATCAACTGCTAAATCTCCACTATTCTGGAACAGATGCTAGAGATTAGTCTAACTACCGATGTCATCAAATATGATATAAGCTTTTGGTTTAATTATTTCCCAGATTTATAGTTCACTAACCAAATCAACCATTACTTGCTATAGAGTTAATTTACTATCGTTGGTTGTATTCATTAGCTGTTGGATTTCTACAGCAGTGTTGCATATTGGCGAGCAATCTCACAATATATGAGCCTAGCGCTATACATTGTATAATAAATCACTGTTTGACTTTATTCTTGTTAAGTAACAATGTGGCTTAACATGCTAGTTTTATAATGATTGTGAAGATTAAGGTCCCTTAACAATGTTAAGATTCATTGGGGGAATAGCCGTGCACGTCTGCACTACACCTTCCTCTCTTCTTTCCAGCAATAAGCCTGCCACGGGTTCCAATGGTATTCTAACTCCCTACAGTAAGATAATTATGTACGCGTATCATTCACCCGCCTGGAATTATCATTAGGTCTCTCACTCTGGCCAACATTTATTATTGATTAAAGCACTTTATTAGAGTAATCAGTTTGCGGGGTAGCAGTGCACTGCATCTCACCTCCTATGTTTGCCGCTTGAGATGTTAATCTGATTCGGGTTACATTTTCATAAGGCAGTGTAGATTAAGGAATTGTGGTGTAGATTTTTGTCTCATATTATAATGATTAATTAAAACATCAAGGCTTCCTGATCGGCAGTGTGAGTATCACATTCTGCCACTTGCATTGACGCACATTTCTCCTCGGCTTTGTCAAAATGCCAACCCAAAGTCTGCCTCCAGAATTTAAGACCAAAGAAACCAATCAGTATCTGTGGAATTAATTATTGACATGTCAGTTCAGTGGATTGTTAAGATCAAATGAGCCAATCAGTGTTTAGCATGTTTGGCTGATGCTTGTCTGGATAACTTGTAAATTTATGTTCTTTTCATCCAAATATTTATTACACAATATCAAATAGAAGGTCTTCTATTATAAATTCAAAATCGCCACAGATGGATACTCAAAAAGTATTTTTAAATAAATAAAATTAAATCATAAGCTAGGTTAATCGAATTTATGATCTCTAAATATATATGTGCTATCAAAAATATCCTTCTAGGGCCCCCACCACACGGACAGGACAAACCCATATGAAGCTGAGTTGTATACATAATTTTGTAATATATAATTCAAGTTTACATTTGATATACTCAATACCATATATAATGTCCTTTGAAGTGTGACAGAATAAAAAACATTCACTCATTAAGAGTCCTTATTTAACTGTATCATCAAATAGATAATTAGATGTCTGTTCCTTTTGATCCCCAGTACCAGACTTACTAATTCCTGTTTGTTAAAATAATTATATTAATTAAATTGTATCTTCATAGGGCCCAGATCACAAGACATATCCCCACGGACCTTCACCCCCACCAGTAGCCACACAACACCCACAACAGCAGATAAGTGAAATAGATAGCAATATATACTGTATCATTGATGTGATAATCTAAGGATGTATCCAGTGATCTTTAGCATCATGTTCATCATGACTGGAACATATATCTTTGTATGAATTTTTGGACACAATTATTCATTCATTTAATCTTTGTGTAATAGGAATGTTTCGGTAATATTCAACATCAAATTGTGTAATCCAACATCTGAAGCCTAGAGATGGATATTCATATAAATGAGTTGTTCTCATATTAAAGAAAGGCTCCATAGTTTATATATCCTCATTCAAGCCTCCCGGTGTTACACTATTGAGAAGGAATATTCTTTTTGCATTCCCTTTTTGATTCCGAATAAAGATTTGATGTCCTCTTATGCCTAGGCTCACTTTTTTCAAGACATAAAGGCTTCTAATTCTTTTACTTTACCATCATGACTTTCCAGAAATTGTCTTGCCATGGAGGTCCGAACTTTACATTTTTGTTGGTCTTGTCCTGCATTACGTATATTGCAGAGGTGCTCTAGAATCCTTGTTTTGAAAGCTCTTGTAGTCATTCCTACATATTTTTGATTACCTGTACAATGTAAACAATATTTTACACCTGTCGTATTACAATTGAAAAATCTTTGATTTTATGTTGCTTACCATAATGGTCTGTTACGGAAGTGTGACATTTTATAAACTCGCAGGCTTTGCATTTCACACAGGGATAACTTCCTGTGGTCTTGACTAGAGATGAGCGCACTCGGATTTATGAAATCCGAGCCCACCCAAACGTTGCCGATCCGAGTCGGATCCGAGACAGATCCGGGTATTGGCGCCAAATTCAAATCTGAAACTGAGGCTCTGACTCATAATCCCGTTGTCGGATCTCGCGATACTCGGATCCTATAAATTGCCCGCTAGTCGCCGCCATCTTCACTCGGGCATTGATCAGGGTAGAGGGAGGGTGTGTTAGGTGGTCCTCTGTCCTGCTATATCTCGTGCTGTTCAGTTCAGTGCTGTGCTGTGCTGTGCTCAGTCCAGTGGTGCTGTGTCCTGTGCTCTGTCCTTCTGAGGTCAGTGGTGCTGCTGGGTCCTGTGCTGTGTCCTGTTCAGTCCAGTGGTGCTGTGTCCTGTGCTCTGTGCTTCTAAGGGCATAGTTATTTCCCCAATATTCCCCTGTGTTTAAAAAAATAAAAAAAAGTTATTTAAAAAAATACCAAAAACTAATTTAATTTTTTTTTAATTACCACAAAATTTGCACAACCAATCCTGCAGTATAAGTCCATTGGTACTGCAATATTACCAAGTTCACACATTCAGCAGTAAAAGTCCAGTGGTACTGCAATATTACAAAGTTCACACATTCTGCAGTATCAGTCCAGTGGTGCTGTGTCCTGTGCTCTGTCCTGCTGAGTTCCGTAGTGCTGCTGGGTCCTGTGCTGTGTCCTGTTCAGTCCAGTGGTGCTGTGTCCTGTGCTCTGTGCTTCTAAGGGCATAGTTATTTCCCCATTATTCCCAAGTTTTTAAAAAATAAAAAAAAAGTTCTAAAAAATATTAAAATAAAAAATTAAAAAAAAAAAGTAATTATAACCAAATTTGCAAAACCGATCCAGCAGTATAAGTCCATTGGTACTGCAATATTACCAAGTTCACACATTCTGCAGTATCTTGTGCTACATATAATGGAGACCAAAAATTTGGAGGATAAAGTAGGGAAAGATCAAGACCCACTTCCTCCTAATGCTGAAGCTGCTGCCACTAGTCATGACATAGACGATGAAATGCCATCAACGTCGTCTTCCAAGCCCGATGCCCAATCTCGTAGTACCGGGCATGTAAAATCCAAAAAGCCCAAGTTAAGAAAAAGTATCAAAAAGAGAAACTTAAAATCATCTGAGGAGAAACGTAAAGTTGGCAATATGCCATTTACGACACGTAGTGGCAAGGAACGGCTTAGGCCCTGGCCCGTGTTCATGACTAGTGGTTCAGCTTCACCCACGGATCTTATCCCTCCTCCTCCTCCCCCCCCTCCAAAAAATTGAAGAGAGTTATGCTGTCAGCAACAAAACAGCAAACAACTCTGCCTTCTAAAGAGAAATTATCACAAATCCTCAAGGCGAGTCCAAGGGTGTTGGTGGTTGTCAAGCCTGACCTTCCCATAACTGTACGGGAAGAGGTGGCTCGGGAGGAGCCTATTGATGATGTAGCTGGCGCTGTGGAGGAACTTGATGATGAGGATGGTGATGTGGTTATTGTAAATGAGGCACCAGGGGGGGGAAACAGCTGATGTCCATGGGATGAAAAAGCCCATTGTCATGCCTGTGTCACTCACCGGACTGTGAGTGCTACTTCTAAGGTAGCTTGGAACCGTGTCCGTCCATTATAATGAGGTACTGCGCATGTGCAGTCCCTTTTAACCTTCAGTTCTGTTCCTTTAACTTAATTGGCTGATCAGGCAACACTCCCTATATTAAGCACCTGTGGTCAATACCACGTGGCCTGATCTTGGAGTCTCATTCCTCATGAGTCTCTGAAGGTGTTCCAGTGCCTGCTCGTGTGTTCAGCTTATGCTGATTCCTGTTTGCCGTTTGTGGTTTCCAGACCACTTCTATTCCTCGTGTTCCTAGTGTCTTCAGCAGCTGATTCCTATCCGCTGCCTCAGTGTATCTACAGTTACAGATTACTGCAAACTCTCCTGTGTTTCATCGTGACTCCAGCAGCTGATTCCTATCCGCTGCCTCCGTATATCTACAGTTACAGATTACTGCAAACTCTCCTGTGTTCCATCATGACCCCAGCAGCTGATTCCTATCCGCTGCCTCCGTGTATCTACAGTTACAGATTACTGCAAACTCTCCTGTGTTTCATCGTGACTCCAGCAGCTGATTCCTGTTCGCTACTTCAGCGTGTCTACAGAGTCTGCTCGTCTCAGCGCTCCAGTCTGCATTCTACCTGCCGTCAGCTGACCCGCTGCCTACTGCTTCTACAGTGTGTCCATTTGTGTCAACTTGCCTGTTGCATCGAGTCTACGCTCCTCGGCTTCCAGCTTTGCTACATCGCTTCAACTCTCCCGTGGTCTCCTGCTGTTCTATTCAATATACTACTGCTTCCTGAGTATTTGTCATCCTTGCTGGCCTACCTACAGTGCGCTGCACCTACCTGCCGCTTCCATTCAGCAAGGACTTCTCATCTCGTCTGTTCCCGGCCGCTCAGGTATCCCTGCAGCTATCTCTAACAGCCTGCTCATCTGAACCACGGTATGCATACTTCTCATTGACTGTGCTGGTGTATTGCATATCCATCTGGACTGAGTTGTTCTCCTCCGGAGTTTCCATCCTCTGAGACTATTGCTATTATTGACTGTGTTTCCTTTTGCTGGACTATTTGAGTGACTTTGTTTATCTGTGCAGTGCTGTTCATTCATTATTATCATTGTGTGCAGTTCAACGTGGGATCAAGTTCAGTGTA
Source organism: Mixophyes fleayi (assembly GCF_038048845.1). Classification (NCBI taxonomy): domain Eukaryota; kingdom Metazoa; phylum Chordata; class Amphibia; order Anura; family Limnodynastidae; genus Mixophyes; species Mixophyes fleayi. Next base: position 54,378,191 of record NC_134409.1, on the reverse strand, counting down.
CCCGTGTAGACTCTGCATAGCATTTATCTCCTCGTGTCCTTCCTCACATATATATTCAGTGGTACAACTTGCTAGAGGCAGACCACTGATTCCTGTTTCCCTGTGTCACCAGTTGCATATATCCTCTCACATAAGCAGTGGTACAACTTGCTACTCGCAGACCACTGACTTCCCCGTTACCTTCACCTGGATTCCATTCCTTCACTACAGACAGCGGTACAACTTGCTATACGCAGACCGCTGACTTCCACCTCCTTATTACTCCTGGACATTCTTCTCACTATAGCAGTGGTACAACTTGCCGTGCGCAGACCACTGACTACCCTCACGTATCCTTGTCCATCCAGATCCTCGTGTTCAGTTACCTATTGTTTACCAGTGCTGCTAGTCATAGACTTTCTAAGCATTCTCTAACCATCTGCTGTCTCCAGTTCCATTATCACCCTGCCATCAGTGTATCATATACCAACTCTACTGCTCTGATAAGACCATCAGCGGGTGATACTGGGTAAAGACTCCTAGTGCCCGTGACAGCCTGGTCAGAAGACCAAAAAATGCACCTCTTCGGTCTGGAGTTATTTTTATCCAAATCCAGACAACCAATGTATGGCCATATGTAGCTTATGTAAAGCTCAAATAAGCAGGGGTAAGGATCTTGCCCACCTAGGAACATCCTCCCTTATATGTCACCTGAATAACCTTCATAGTTCAGTGGTTAGTTCAGGAACTGGGGCTAGGACCCTCATTGGTACAGGGACACCTAAATCCCGTGGTCCAGTTGGATACACACCAGCAACACCCTCCTCGTCAACTTCCTCCACAATCTCCATCAGATTCAGTCTTGCAGCCCAAGTCAGCAGCCAGACTGAGTCCTCCTCAATACGGGATTCATCCGAGGAATCCTGCAGCGGTACGCCTACTACTGCCACTGCTGCTGTTGCTGCTGTTAGTCGGTCATCTTCCCAGAGGGGAAGTCGTAAGACCGCTAAGTCTTTCACAAAACAAATGACCGTCCAACAGTCGTTTGCCATGACCACAAAATACGATAGTAGTCACCCTATTGCAAAGCGTATAACTGCGGCTGTAACTGCAATGTTGGTGTTAGACGTGCGCCCGGTGTCCGCCATCAGTGGAGTGGGATTTAGAGGGTTGATGGAGGTATTGTGTCCCCGGTACCAAATCCCGTCGAGATTCCACTTCACTAGGCAGGCGATACCAAAAATGTACAGAGAAGTACGATCAAGTGTCCTCAGTGCTCTAAAAAATGCGGTTGTACCCACTGTTCACTTAACCACGGACATGTGGACAAGTGGTTCTGGGCAAACGAAGGACTATATGACTGTGACAGCCCACTGGGTAGATGCATCCCCTTCCGCAGCAACAGCAACAGCTGCATCAGTAGCAGCATCTACAAAATGGTTGCTCGTGCAAAGGCAGGCAACATTGTGTATTACAGGCTTTAATAAGAGGCACAACGCTGACAACATATTAGAGAAACTGAGGGAAATTATCTCCCAGTGGCTTACCCCACTTAGACTCTCATGGGGATTTGTGGTGTAAGACAATGCCAGTAACATTGTGCGGGCATTAAATATGGGCAATTTACAGCACGTCCCATGTTTTGCCCACACCATTAATTTGGTGGTGCAGCATTACCTCAAGAGTGATAGGGGTGTGCAGGAGATGCTTGCGGTGGCGCGCAAAATTGCTGGACACTTTCGGCATTCAGCCAGTGCCTACCGCAGACTAGAGGCACATCAAAAAAGCATGAACCTGCCCTGCCATCACCTCAAACAAGAGGTTGTGACGCGCTGGAACTCCACCCTCTATATGCTGCAGAGGATGGAGGAGCAGCAAAAGGCCATTCAGGCCTACACAGCCACCTACGACATAGGCAAAGGAGTGGGGATGCGCCTCAGTCAAGCGCAGTGGAGACTGATTTCCGTGTTGTGCAAGGTTCTGCAGCCATTTGAACTTGCCACACGAGAAGTCAGTTCCGACACTGCCAGCTTGAGTCAGGTCATTCCCCTGATCAGGCTGTTGCAGAAGCAGCTGGAGAAAGTGAGGGAGGAGCTGGTAAGCCATTGCGATTACACCAAGCATGTAGCTCTTGTGGATGTAGCCCTTCGTACACTTTGCCAGGATCAGAGGGTGGTCACTCTTTTAAAGTCAGAGGAATACATTCTGGCCACCGTGCTCGATCCTCGGTTTAAAGCGTATGTTGTGTCTCTGTTTCCGGCGGACACAAGTCTACAGTGGTGCAAAGAGCTGCTGGTCAGGAGATTGTCCTCTGAAGAGGACCATGACATGCCAACAGCTCCACCCTCATTTTCTTCCACATCTATGGCTGCGAGGAAAAAGCTCAGTTTTCCCAAAAGAGGCGCTGGCGGGGATGCTGATAACATCTGGTCCGGACTGAAGGACCTGCCAACCATTGCAGACATGTCTACTCTCGCTGCATTGGATGCTGTCACAATAGAAAAAATTGTGGATGATTACTTTGCTGACACCATCCAAGTAGACATGTCAGACAGTCCATATTGTTACTGACAGGAAAAAAAGGCAGTTTGGAAGCCCCTGTACAAACTGGCTCTATTTTACCTGAGTTGTCCCCCCTCCAGTGTGTACTCGGAAAGAGTTTTTAGTGCAGCAGGGAACCTGGTCAGTGAGCGGCGAAGGAGGTTGCTTCCTCATAACGTTGAAAAAATGATGTTTATAAAAATGAATAATCAATTCCTCAATGAAGTACAGCACTGCCCTCCAGATAGTACAGAGGGACCTGTGGTTGTGGAGTCCAGCGGGGACGAATTGATAATGTGTGATGAGGAGGAAGTACACACTGTAGGGGGAGAGGAATCAGAGGTTGAGGATGAGGACGACATCTTGCCTCAATAGAGCCTGTTTAGTCTGTACAGGGAGAGATGAATAGCTTTTTTGGTGTGGGGGCCCAAACAAACCAATCATTTCAGCCAAAGTTGTTTGGTAGGCCCTGTCGCTGAAATGATTGGTTTGTTAAAGTGTGCATGTCCTATTTCAACAACATAAGGGTGGGTGTGAGGGCCCAAGGACAATTCCATCTTGGAACTTTTTTTTTTGCATTATATGACCAATCAACAGTTTGCCATGTTCAAATTTAAACAAATTCAAGAAATTAAACCAAAAGTAAAATGCCCTGTCATAATTTAAAACAAGAGGTATTGACGTGCTCTAAAACTACTGTATTGTTGTTTATATTTTATAAACACCACACTTGAAAGCTTGAGTCTTTCAATGAAAAAGTAACTGTCCATTACACGAATATTTGCAACAGGGACAATTTTAGGGTTAAGAAAGTCAACTAATAACACTTCGACGCTGTCTGTCTTTATAAACACTACACTTGGAAGTTTGAGGAGGTATTGTGGCCCCGGCACCAATTTACTACCGGGGCCACTCCACTGTGCAGTCCATATTTAGGTGTATCAGATATTAAACAACGGTGACAGTTGATGCCCAATTTTTTAATTATATTGTTGGCGCTGTAAAAAATTGTGTTCCGGGCACACCACACTACGCAGTCCATACCCTTTTTTGGTGGAATTCTGACCCGTGGAGGGTTTTTTTAAGTATATTGTGGCCTCGGTACCAAATTGTGTACCGGGGCCACCACACTACGCAGTCAAGATAGATAGATGCGTATCATAGATAAAGTACATTCAGTGGTGTGGGGCAAATTGAAAAATATTCAAAATGCACTGACATTATCAAAAACAAGAGGTTTTCACAGGCTGAAACTCCAACATGTATATGATGGAGAGGATGGAGGAGCAGCCGTATGTGCAGTGTAATGCAGACCCGTTGAAGGTTTTTTTTATATATTTTATTGTGGTGCCCAGTGCCCACTACTCTACGCAGTCCAGATACTATTTTTGGGTGTAATTCTGACCTGTTGAAGGTTTTCTATATATTATATTGTGGTGGCCAGTGGCCAGTCCTCTATACAGTCCAGATACTATTTTTGGGTTTAATTCAGACCTGTTGAAGGTTTTCTATATATTTTTTATTGTGGTGCCCAGTGCCCACTACTCTACGCAGTCCAGATACTATTTTTGGGTGTAATTCTGACCTGTTGAAGGTTTTCTATATATTTTTTATTGTGGTGCCCAGTGCCCACTACTCTACGCAGTCCAGATACTATTTTTGGGTGTAATTCTGACCTGTTGAAGGTTTTCTATATATTATATTGTGGTGGCCAGTGGCCAGTCCTCTATGCAGTCCAGATACTATTTTTGGGTTTAATTCAGACCTATTGAAGGTTTTCTATATATTTTTTATTGTGGTGCCCAGTGCCCACTACTCTACGCAGTCCAGATACTATTTTTGGGTGTAATTCTGACCTGTTGAAGGTTTTCTATATATTATATTGTGGTGGCCAGTGGCCAGTCCTCTATGCAGTCCAGATACTTGTTTGGTGGAATTCAGACCAGTTGAGGGTGTATTTATTTTATTGTGGCCCTGGTATCAAATTGGGTACCGGGGCCACCCCACTACGCAGTCCAGATACTTGTTTGGTGGAATTCAGACCAGTTGAGGGTTTTATTATTATATTGTGGAGACCACTCTATACCACACTACCACTCTATACCACTCTATTTAATACTTTAATTCTATTTAATACTTTAATTCTATTACTAATTCCCATAAAGAGGAACTGCCGCTTCTATTTAATACTTTAATTCTATTAGTAGTTACCATAAAGAGGAACAAAATAAACCAATTTTACCAAAAGTATAATATGATTTACAAACACTACACTTGAAAGATGGTGCCTTTAAATGAAAAAGTCAGTCTTCATTGCATGACTATGTGCAACAGGGACAGTTTTTTGGTTTACAAAGTCAACCAATAACACTTCGACCCTGTCTGTCTTTAACATACTTGATGGGATCTCAATGACGAATGGTCTGTACCATGTTTGGAGGAGGTATTGTGGCCCCGGTACCAAATTGGGTACCGGGGCCACTCTACTATGCAGTCCAGATAGAGGTGTATCAGATATTAAACAACATTGACTGTTGCTGCAAAAATTTTAAATAATATTGTGAGGAACACTACACTACACAGTCCATAAACTTTTTGGGTGGAATTCAGACCTGTGTAGGGTTTTTTTAATAATATTGTGGTGACCCACTCCTCTACGCAGTCCAGGTACATTATTGGTGCGAATCATACAAGTTGATGGTTTTCTTATTATATATATTGTGGTGACCCACTCCTCTACGCAGTCCAGGTACATTATTGGTGCGAATCATACAAGTTCAGGGTTTTTAATTTATATTGTGGTGACCCACTCCTCTACGCAGTCCAGGTACATTATTGGTGCGAATCATACAAGTTCAGGGTTTTTAATTTATATTGTGGTGACCCACTCCTCTACGCAGTCCAGGTACATTATTCGGTGCGATTCATACCAGTTGATGGTTTTCTTATTATATATATTGTGGTGACCCACTCCTCTACGCAGTGCAGGTACATTATTGGTGCGAATCATACAGTTCAGGGTTTTTAATTTATATCGTGGTGACCCACTCCTCTACGCAGTCCAGGTACATGTTTTGGTGCGATTAAGACCAGTTGATGGTTTTCTTATTATATTGTGGGGACCACTCCACTACGCAGTCCAGAAAGATAGCTCGTTGCAACATTTTGGACTAAGAACTATATTGTGAGGTGTTCAGAATACACAGTAAATTAGTGGAAATGCTTGTTATTGAATGTCATTGAGGTCAATAATAGCGTAGGAGTGAAAATAAGCCCAAAAAAATAATTTTTTAACTTTTTATGCTTTTTTAAAAAAAAATCCGAATCCAAAACCTTAAATCCGAACCAAAACCTTTCGGCAGGTGTTTTGCGAAACAAATCTGAACCCAAAACATCGAGAAAATCCGGATCCAAAACACAAAACACGAGACCTCAAAAGTCGCCCGTGCACATCCCTAGTCTTGACTTGTTTTCTTGAATGGTTAGTCAAATGACTATGTACTAGAAGGTCTCTGATGTTTTTGGATCGTCTCCAACTTATTGATATCCTGGTCATAAAGCTCGATTAAAATCTTCGTCAGTCAGCAAAATCCACCAATGTTTTTGCAGAATCGCTCTTATTTGGTCTTCTTCAGGACAGAAGTTACCAATAAATCTTATTTCTTGTTTATCAGACTTATCTGATTTTTGGAAAAGTAATTGCTCCCTGTCAATAAACTCCATGCTTCTCCATGCTTTTTTGATTAATCTCATGCTATACCCGCTATCTCAAAGATGGATGGTCAATTCTTCTGCTCTTCTATTGACGGTTTGTACATCTGAGCAGTTCCTTCGGAGTCTGAGATATTCACACTTTAGTACGCTCCTAATGATTTGAGGAAAGTACAAGCTTTCATGATGCAGGAGACTATCTGTAGTTGTGTGTTTCCGTTAAAGATCAGTCATTTTTCCTTCCTGATTTTTCTATATTTTTAAATCAAGAAAGCTGACTTCATCTTTCTTAATCTCACTTGTAATTCGTAGATTGAAATCATTCTCATTTAGCTTTCCAATGCATTCTTCCAGATGTTCTTTTTTGCCTCCCCAGGATATGAGGACATCGTCTATGTATCTCAGACATGTTATCACTTGGTTGGTGTAGATTTCATGCGGGGCTATTTTGGGAGCCACGGAGAAGTGACCCCTGTGCTGTGATCTAATTTTCCTGCTTACCGCAGCCTAGCACTGCCGGTGAAAGGAGGAAGCGCACAGCACTTCCACTGTAACAGATTCCACGAAGTCAGAGAGGCTTCAGTAGAATCCCATAGAAAAATAAAGGCAACGCCATCCTGAGATGGCGTTACCTGTCTGTGCACTGCAAAGCTTTTCAAAGCTTAATGCATTGCAGAACTTCGAACCATATTAATCTATGGGGACTACAAAGAAAAGTGGAAAACAAAAGGGGAAGGTGCCAATAGCCAATCAGGCCCACATTTAGAGGAAAAATAAGTCAAATCCCTTCACGCTCTGCCCCCAAAGACAATAAGCAACTGAAGCCTTGTATTACAGTAAAAGCATTTGATGGGCAGCACAGTGGCAAAGTAGTTAGCACTTCTGCCTCACAGCGCTGGGGTCATGAGTTTAATTCCCGACCATGGCCTTATCTGTGTGGAGTTTATATGTTCTCCCCGTGTTTGCGTGGGTTTCCTCCAGGTGCTCCGGTTTCGTCCCACACTCCAAAAACATACTAGTTAATTGGCTGCTATCAAAATTGACCCTAGTCTCTCTCTCTCTCTCTGTCTGTCTGTGTATGTATGTTAGAGAATTTAGACTGTAAGCTCCAATGGGGCAGGGACTGATGTGAATGAGTTCTCTGTACAGCGCTGCGGAATCAGTGGCGCTATATAAATAAACGGTGATGATGATGATGTCCCCCTGCCTAAATCCTCAATGCACTATCTACGGCTGTGGCCTTGGGCCCCAATCCAGAAGTAATGGGTGCCAAACTGAGCACTATTCAAGCATGCGCTTAAAAACCACCAAGAACTAGTACCCGTTCACCCATCACCAAGTACCAGCCATGACACCGCGCCCTTAGGCAGACAAATTCCATGACTATTGCAACAGGGTAAACCGAGAAACCACCCCTGGGAGCCATGACTCAACATCACCTACCAAGCTGATCCAATTAGGACCTTTGCACCTTACAATTCACTAAGGAAAAAGCAAGCAGTACATGCTGCTTGAGCATACCAGAGGCTGGAGAAGAACTGGAAGAGCCAATCAATTTGCTCACCTTAAAAGCCCCAAAGTATAACATTACAAAAGCTGGGCAAAACTAAGATCACTTATAAGCAGCACGCGCCACCCCTGTAATTGACTCTAATAAAGTATTGCTAACAGGCCTCCTCTTATTTGGGGGCTCCAACTGGAAATGAGTTAACTTTTGGTCAAGTCTGCCTGTCCCTGGAACTTCGAGAATAAAAAAGATACCAACCAGAGAGGACAACATCGCTGACTTGGATTTACCAAACTGTAGTTGACCCAACTGTGCGCAAGCATGCACTTATGCCCACTTTCACCAACACCAGTTCCAGAGCGCCATAACATGACCCACTCCTGCCAAGCAGACCAGAGCTTCTGCAGAGTGGTCGAGGCAAGTGACGACTCTGCCACACTTCTATTCTGGCTTGACAATCTGCCAGATGTAAGCAGGGCAAGGATGTTCCTGGCGCTAAAGCTCTAAATCTATCCCAGTGGCCCCAGAAAAAGCATCAGCCAGCCAGTTATCGACACCAGGAACATGTTGAGTTTAGAAGCTAATAACCAAAGTCAAGCAGTACAATAACAGCTGCCACAGCCGGCTGATCACCAAAAGGGAGTTAGCACACAGCCAATTGATGGCGTGCACCACACCCAGGTTATTGCACCAGAAACATAATCTGTTCCCCTGTAGACCTGGATGCCCACAGCTCAATGGCCACAACTATGGGGAAAATTAACAAGTTGGAGGTCCCCCCAGAATGCACCCAGTAACCGGGCCATGAGGCAGCATACCATTCACTGACAAAATAGACACCAAACCCCACCACCCCCGCCACGTCCATACAGAGCTCAAACTCCCAGCTGGACAAGGAGAGCGCAGTCAGGATGTAGTAGAAGGAGGTGGAGAGCAGATACAATATCTACTTTCACCAACAAATCTCTGTCCCCAAAACCCCGAACCATATCCAACGGGGCTTCAAATGACTGATACACGCTACAAAAATGCATCATTGACGTACACCTCCAGCGGAAATCACAGGTTTCAAATCAATCAAAACTTTCCCACCAGAGAAACCACAAAGTCCTAGAAAGATGGCTCCCGAAATGGAACCCTCGTATGCCCCAACACAATCTCCTTGTGAACCGTGGCTGCCCGGACCCCAGCAAACATATGTGCTGACTTCAGATTCTTAACAGTCGAGGTTCATGTGGGCCCCACATTTGGTTTCCGTAACCCCTTCAGTATGCCAGCATGCAAAAACTCAGTATCCGACTTGTGTGGGTAATGGACGAGCCAACGACACAAACTGACCACATTACCCGGGGACCCAGCTTTCTGCAGCGCTTTTCGCAGGTCTTGATCCAGTGATTTCCCCAGTAGCATAGGCACATGTGCAAGAACTTACATGCGGCTCCTCGCAAGCAGCGACGATTACCCCCTCATCTGTCCTGAGAGACCTATAACGAAATCTCCAAATCTTTAAACCCAAGCACCATCATACTTGGTGCAGAACTCTTCGCCATAGACCATGTATGTCATGCACCATGTGCATGTACTTGAGCATGTCCATCCACACCTGGTCTCCAGATAGCAATCCACAAAAAGTTACAGGCCGCTCAACCTGCTATGATAAATTTCATAACTGGCCTTTTCATCGCCCCCTCTATTTTACAGCGCCGGCCACGACTTCCATGGTACGCTCAGTAATGGTGAACATGTCAAGAGGGTGCTGCTGATATCTTTATCATCTCTAGCCACAAAGTGCTTGCAGAAACTCTTCACCAACTTACTGATCGCTAGAGCTATGGCAATTCGGAACAAATAGGCAAATCAGCCACAGCAGAAGTCGCTCCCACATGGCTACCTTGTCTCAACAGCCTCTCAACAGACAGACCAGGAACAGTGGACACACCTGCCGAAATAGAAAAATGACTCCAAGAGTCATATGACAGACAGCCCCCATGTCAAGAACCAGGCACGCCATCCCGGACAGAGTCAAGTCAGTGGAACCCCAAGCAGACCTACTAGAAACCAGAGGGGTAGGCATCAAAACAGAATAGGAAGATGACCAAAGCAACCAGGTGTACTCTTGAGACAGCTATTCCCTCTGCGGGAGAACTAACCACACCTGGACTTCTTGGACACCCTAAGGGCATCTGTCATGGAACTGAAGGGATGATGCGCTACCTGATACTCCCTGCGCCAGGATCCAGGTCCCCGCACCAGCTCCACCACGGGATCGTGAATGCCCCGAAGAAGACAAGGATGCCTGGGAAGACTGAGAACAAACAACCGGGGACACAGAGTGCCCAGGGGAGGAGCCCCTCACCCGGCACGGTAGAGCCACAGCACTCCCCTGGGCTGAACGGATGGAAAACGTAGCCAGAACGGAGGCGGGGGGGGGGGGGGATTTGGAAAACTGGCAAAAACAAAAACAAAAGCAGAAAGCAGATGGGAAAAATTTGAAAGAGAGAGCTCAGGTTAAGAGAAAGAGGGGCACATGACGCAGAGAAAATGCAATGAAAAGATACACTAGGAACAGGCAGGAGGAGGCACTTATCCCAATAATGTCCTGGATCCTAGAGTCTGATTCCTGCAATGTTCACCACTTTTATTAACTGATCCTTGACCATCCCCCAGTGATACACCAATGGGTGTACTCCCATCCTCTCACAGAGTGTTTCTGACTGAAGAGTATTGGCATTGCTAAACAAAGAGACGCGGGATTCTCGCAAGGGAGTTTGGGGTTCGCTGCAAGAGATGTGCAGGTTGCGGCCCTCCGAGATAGCTACTAGCAATGTACGAGGTGAACAAACGTAGTCGTACAAGCCGTGGTGAAACCGTACGGACTGGCGAGGTACAGAGGAGCAGACAAAAACGAGGTCAGGAGGAAGCCAGGAGTCAAAACCAGGAGACAGAGAATTCACCAAAGGGTTATCCAAGGCAGAGAAAGGGGAAGCCAGGTCGGTACACAGGGAATCAGGCTGAGGGCTGTAATACATACAGAAGTGCTGGAGCATAAGGAGACCTAGATACTCTGGCACCATATTGGTGCCAGAGTCTCCCTAAAATAGAGGCCTGTGGAATGTGATTAGTGGACAGTGGTAAATGAAAATAAGCTTTCGTTGCCAAGGCAAGGGACCCACATGCGCACCTAGAGCGGGGCCCAGCAGGTGAGAGAGGAAGCGCAACATTGCCTAGCAACTACAGGAACTACAGAACGGTGTCTGTCCCTGGCAGAAGAGGACAAGTGGGGACGGCGCCTGACACATCCTTTACTAGATTTTTCACCCTTTAGAGAGGTCCACTTTAGCTACGAACACAACCTCGACTTTTAATTCCCCTCGTGCTTAATTCAGCCCTTAATTCATATACCTGGGCAGCTTACCTCCTCCAAACAAAACAGAAAGGGAAGTTGATCAATAAATTTATAGATTAACAGCAGGTGCTTGAAAGGGTGGGGTTATCCTGAAAGGAGCAAATACAGAGAAAAATGCCCTAGCACATGCGTAACAAAGCTGCTGTTTCTACTTGTGTAACAGGGCAGATGGTTGGCACCCCAGAAGTAGTGTAAGGAAGGATTCTACAACAGGCCCCGTGGTATGGTAGAGAGGTGAAGGTTTCCCCAGTAGTGTTGAAATAAAACAAGGAACACAGGGCCAAAACTGCATAAACTATTGGGTTTAATCTCTTTCTTGTGGGATAAGGCTTTATCACAGCAGCAGATAAGTAGCAGTTGTGTAGGGAAGTAATACCACGATACCATCAACATGCAATGTTATTCAACATGTCACAAAATAAATAACATTTTAGGAATCTTGGTTCAACAATATGCAAACATAAATCAACACAACACATAGGTCACCTAATAAATATATCCCAGTTTAAATTTAGGCACTGTGCTTCAGTGAAATGGATTTCACTGAATAGATACTTTAGGAGACAAATGGTTGCTACGAGTTAATTAGACCACTACACTAAATGCTGTGGCAGCAGATAATATATACCATTCAATTACGATACTTTTAGTGCAATTATACTGATTATACTTATCAGCCAAAAATCACTAGAGATGCAATAAGGATTAATTCAGCTTGTTCAGGTTAGATGCTTTCTAGTTCATTTTATGATATACCGAACCCAACGGGATAAATTATAATCCACAGGTTTAAGCAAAGTTTTAGCTGACACATGAAGCATATTTACTTGTACAAGGTGAAGTCAGTAATCAACTTGACGCATTCGTGACTCCTGAGAACCGCAAACAACAGCAATTTCTGTACAATAAATGATTCCCAGTGTAAAGGACAGCGTCCACTTAGCAATTTGTCTAATGGAATAAACAGCTCTCTCTAAGCAATTGTAGGGTTAAACAACTTGCAATTCTCTCGTCAGCAACCATTTTAGGCAGTTTCACAATAGAGTTAAACTTCTGATGCAATATAGACAAACTCTTGTGGTAAATTGCTCTCTATGTCCCAGTAAGCTTGCAGATAACTTTAAATATAGCAGATTTGGCTGTAATACACTCTTCCTTTAGAAAGTGCTATAACACCCTATCAGAGGTTTTAATAACAAGTTTGATGTCTCATTAAATAACTTGAACATAGCAAAGCAAAATAAGTGTATCTGTCTTCATTTGAGTCTAGCTGGCATCTCATGGAAAGTGGCAAGTTAGGCCCTTTCCTATACTGCACAGGTGCTTCTTTCTCAGCTGGCTGCAAACATTCCTCAGGACAACAATTCAACCATAGCATTCAGTGGCTCTTTGTGGGAAGATCCTTCAGTAGCTGAGCCAGCAGTCACACACGCCACTTCTCTCAGTAGCCAGTCAGTTTTTAGCTCCTCCCATTTTACTCAAGAATCTCTGGAACCTTCTAGATCATTCAAAAATGCAGACACAATTTGCATTTAACTTCCCAGAGGCACTCTGGGGAACTGTAGTTTTCTGAATGAGTGCACACAGTAATATACCAGTGATTTGCAGGGTATTACATTTGTACATAAAAATGCAGAATTCTTAATTACACACATTTGCAAATGCATGATAAACCACCTGCCCCGTCACAGCACTTCTGCTAATAGGGTGTTCCTAACTCTAATCAATGAGAGTTCCTATTTTTAGATCATACATATATGTGCTTTTAAATTGAGAGGTAACTTACCAAGAGGTACCCCAGGAGCCTCCAAATGGCAGTATAGCACCAGCACTCCCCATCAGCTACTGATATCAGAGCATGCCTTTTAAGCAAAAAAAAAAAAGAAAAGTTGCTCGCTCAATTTATAGGTTATCAGCAGGTGCATGAAAGGGTGGGGATATCCTGAAAGGAGCAAATACAGAGAAAAATCCCCCAGCCACCAACAACACGGCGCAGCTATCTTCTCGCCCTTCTTTCTTCATTGTTTTGCTGTCTAATCCCCCCCTTCCTCCATGGTGTGTGTGTGTCTTCATTGTTATAATGCTAGTTTAGACTAGTGTTATCAAAATTATGATAAAAATGCAAAAAATCTAAAAATATATTTTTTAAATGTAGTTCTTGTGATTTGGGTCATTTTTAATATAGTGAGACACCCTGAAATATTAGACTTGAATTACATATTCGTTTTACTTTGTATAGCAATGCACATTAGCCACAATGATGGACTTTGCTTCCCAGCACTGCACCGAAGAACCTACAGAGGTGAAGAAGACAGGCCACAATAAAAGCTGCAAGGTAGGTGGGTCTTTTTCAGTGACATTCTATTTTTAACTTGGGCATAAGTTCCATTTTTGAAAAGATCATGCAACTTGTGCGTAGTTCCGCCCATATTGAAATCTAAGCGTATCTTAAGATATGTTACGCTTTTTCCGTAAAAACAGTACTTGTTGTATGTAGACACACATAACATCAGCACGCATAAAACTTATATTATCATAAATTAAAATAGCAACTGTTAAGAGTATAATAATTTAAAAACAGAAATGTTTTTACGTTTTTAAAAATAGTTTTTATATTACGTACATCACTAAAGATGACTTAAATGCGTACAGTATATACAATGCGTTCAGATAATATATCTTAGTTGCATACAATTGTTCTTGTAGCTACTAACACGTAGGGGTGTGCACCGGCCACTTTTCGGGTTTTGGGTTCTGATTAGCTTGAGGTATTGGGTTCGGATTGGTTTTGCCAAAACACCCCGCTAAAGGTTTTGGTTCTGATTTTGGGTTTTGGGTTTTGGGTTCTGTTTTTTTTTTTTAAAAGCATAAATAGTGCTAAAATCCATATTTTATTTTTTTTTTTCACTCCTACACTATTATTAACCTCAATAACATTCATTTCCACTAATTTCCAGTCTATTCTGAACACCTCACACCTCACAATATTGTTTTTAGGCCAAAAGGTTGCACCGAGGTAGCTGGATGTCTATGAACGTAGTTATATATTGCAGTAGAAATTCCTTTTTACTGCAGGAACAGTGAACGTAGTTATATATTGCAGTAGTATTTTTTTTTAGACTGCAGGAACAGTGAACGTAGTTAGATATTGCAGTACTAATTTTTTTATACTGCAGGAACAGTGAACGTAGTTATATATTGCAGTAGTATTTTTTTTATACTGCAGGAACAGTGAACTTAGTTTATATATTGCAGTACTAATTTTTTTATACTGCAGGAACAGTGAACGTAGTTATATATTCCTCCGAGTGTTGGTTTGGTAATTATGACCACCTAAGAACTGTATCGGGGTCACAGAGGCACACAGGGAGTACGGATATACCCTATGCTACATAACCCCTCTTTTTAATTTTGCCAGATTGAAATTTTGAACATAGGATATGAATACACGAGTCCCGCATTGGAACAAGTGATGTTATCATGCTTGACGCCTGATTGGTGTCATACCCAAACTTGTATCCCCATAATACCACCACATACCCCCATATTACACCACATAGCCTTGTATTGCCACATATAGCCTTGTATGTCATCTTAATGATAACATCTAGATAATTATTCCTTATTTTATCACGCTAATATCATGATAATGTTAATATTAATGGGACCAACAAATAAACGTTTGTGTTATGCCATACAATAGCGCCCCCAATTCATATTATGCCACAGTAATACAATTAATTTTATGCCACACATAAGTGACTCCAATCCGTGTTATGCCACATAGTTGTGCCCTGAATCCTTATTATACCACATAGTTTTGCCCCAATCCTTATTATGCCACATAGTTGTGCCCTCAATTCAAAATTTGCCACACAGTTGCCCCCCAATTCAAAGTATGCCACTCAGTTGCCCCAATTCAAAATATGCCACACAGTTGCCCTCTAATTCAAAGTATGACACACAGTTGCCCCCTAATTCAAAGTATACCACACAGTTGAACCCCAATTCAAAATATGCCACACAGTTGCCCCCAATTCAAATCCTGCCACACAGTGGCCCCCAATTCAAAGCCTGCCACACAGTGGCCCCCAATTCAAAGCCTGCCTTACACTGGCCCCCAATTCAAAGTCTGCCACACAGTTGCCCCCACTTCAAAGTCTGCCACACAGTTGTACCCTCAAATCATTTTTTGCCTCATACTTACCTTTGGAGTCAGCACTTCCATGAACGTCTTCTTCACTACAACCTGTGAGCTGCTTCACTAAAGTAGTCGAAGATGGCCGAACGGAGCTGCTGCGCATGCGCGCAGCTCAGTTTCAAGCATCTTTGGCTTCTTTAGTTTGACAACTGAGGAGCCCGGCGTGCCAGACAAAGTGGTCGACGTGCCACGTCTGGCACACGTGCCGAGGGTTGTCGACCCCTGATGTAAACTGATATGTTATCCTAATACATCATATAGAGGCATATCACCAGAGCTCATGTCAAATGCTTTGCTTTGACACCAAAAGTGCTCCAGAGGGACAAAGAGTTTTTCTCTTATACACTGACATATGTCAATATGGCAGCTTCACATTACCATGCTTTTCCAACCCGTTTAATTATAGCTTAACTATTCTCATTGCCAACTCTGATTGGCTGTGTAAAATACTTTGCTTTTTCTCCCGGGTGTCAGACACCATTGACGTATTTACAACTCGCACATTTGCATACACACATAGGGTCTGAGTTATTAAGGAGAGTAGAGCAAAAAAAAAGGAGTAACTTTGCACCTTGGTAAAATCATGTTGCATTGGAGGGGGAGGTACATTTACAATGTGGGGACAGATTCATAGTTGGGGTAGAGCATGTCATAGATCAACTTTAACTTTCAGTGTAAAAATAAAGTTATTAAGTATCTGTATGCTACATGACAAAAAGCCATTTTTTTCTGTATGCGCAAAATAATAAACTAATTTACACCCCTTGCATTATAACATGGTTTGTCCAGGAGCAAACTCAGGCCCATTATGTATATGCAAAAGTCTGATCCCTTAGCTTGTACTTCACATTCCTGTCTGAGTAAAATATATAAAATAGTGTATATCTGAAAGCAGTGATGGTTAAGTGAGTGACCCATGAGTGAGGGTGCATAGTACCGACCTATAGCAAAGTCAGTGTGGTTTAGCATGGCTAAGACTGTGAAACTATCTTAGAAGATGCAAGCAGCCAGCACTTTTCCCATTTCCTCTGTACTAGGTTACTAGGTATTGAGAAATGATAGTTTGTTGCAAAACAACAACTGAAAAAAGTGAATGATACAATAGATGCATAAAAGATGGTATGCAACAAACCCTCAACAATGTGCAATTTGTACGTAAGCACATCACAGATTTTATATATATGTAAAATGGCATACAACAACATTTAAAAATATTTTGAAGGGAGGGTGGCCGAGTTTAATTGTTTATATTTAATAGTTCTTTAATAATTCATTTTATCTCAGCAGGGTGGACAATATCGTAGTTCACATTTCCCGTTTATAAAAACAAATATACAGAGATTTGATTCTTTGGGCATGCAAAGTTTGTTAATATCTTTTACTAAACATTAATAGAAAAATGAGGTAAATTAAAAGAATAATAAGGGTCATTTACAATGCTACAAAACTGCACTTATTTTTGCACAAATGGGCCAGTTTATATGGGTAAGCCCATTGATGAGCATGTCAAGATATCAACAGCTGCGTGGTGTAAAATATAGCATTTTTTAATGGGAAGAGCTGAGTGGAGTTAATTTAAAGGGTTGGGTACATATTTCCAAAGGAAGAAGTACAGACACTTATTCTACCAACATGAAAAAATTGACAGGGTAAATGCTGGTATTTCAATATGGCTGACACTGATAAAATACCAACATTGTGCAAATCGGCAATGCCAGCAGGTCCAGTGGCTATACAGCTGCTGGGGCTGCCAGCAATAAACTGTGTTAAAAAAAGTTTCTTTTTTTAAAAGCGTGTTCTACCCCACCTCCCCCGACCTATCCCCAGTCATAATAACCCTAGTGCTGCCAGCCTACAGCTGGTCGGATGAAAATCGGCAGGGCAAACATTGGATTCTCCTCCAACCAGCCCTAGGCTTTGCCAGCCGGAGCTGGTGGTACTATAGCAGGGCAGGGCCGGATTAAGGGAAGGGAGGCCCCCGGGCTAAGGGTACTGTGAAGACCCCCCCATGAGGCCCCCCTAGTCATGAGCCCCCCCCCTGTGAACTTACCTCCTTTCGTTGTTCCACTCCCCGTAGCACTCACGCGGCGCGCAGTAATCATAGTCTCACTCTCACGAGATCTCCTCAGTAAGGAGGTTACTGCGTGCCGTGTAAGTCCTACAGTGACAGCAGGCAGCTAACAGGAAAACATTTGCTGCTAGCTACCTGCCATTTTCTGTGAAGAGGTGACATTCGGAGCCAGGGGTGGGGACACCCCCCACCCAATGAATCACAGCTGGCCCCCCAGCTGCCCGAGGCACCTGGGCTGTAGACCCTTTAGCCCTATTGTTAATCCGGCTCTGTAGCAGCAGAACCTGCAGCGTGGGATTCCCCTGCTATAATGACACACAGCCCCAGGCTGGTCAGCACAGGGCTGGACTCCCTAGGGAGTTGGGTTCCGCCCCAAAAAAATGTGGACCCCTCCCTAGGGGTATCCAGCCCTGTGCTCTTCCCACTGACACACAGTCCCCTGAGCAGTGGGTGTGAGGTAATAAATGGTTAATATTAAATTATAATTAAACACTATTTTACATTGGTGAACTACAGGTCCCTGCAAGCCCAGGTTGCCATGAACAGTCTTGGCATGCTGGTGCATGTAGTACTGCAAGCACCAGTATACCCATGGCTGCCAGGGCTTGCTGGCACTTGGGGAACCATAGGTGCCAGCATGCCCTGACATCCAGGGCAGGGACAGGCTGGGCTGGGGGGCATCTGCCCCCCCGGGCCAGTCCCATAGTGGGCTACCTTAGGCTGGATCACTGGGCCACCTGCATTTTATTTCCTTTAAAATGTTACTAATAGACTGTTGAGTTGAGTCTTGCCCCCCGGGCTAAAGCTTGCCAGCCCTCCCGTGAGCCAGGGCCACTGGGCCCTGTAGCGCACCAATGCAAAATGTAAATAAAAAAACCCCATTGAAACCATAACATTTTATTAAAAAAAAAAAAAAAAAACATTTATACTTACCAACTTTGTTCTTTATCCTTCATTCTTCAGCCCTGGAAGCCATGGGTATACTGCATGCCCAGACTGTTCATGGCAGCCCAGACTTGCTGACCCCTTTAGTTCACCAATGTAAAATAGTATTGAATTCATACATACTAACATTAACCATTTAGTACCCCACACCCACCACCCAGTGGTGTGGAAAGAGCCCTAGTGCTGTCAGCACGGGGTTGGGTACTCCTAGAGGGCGGGCCCACATTTTTTTTTGTGGACCCAAACTTCCTAGGGAATCCAGCTCCATGCTGACCAGTTTGGGGCTGTGTGTCCTTATGGTGAGGGGACCCGCTGCTGCGGGATCCCCTGCTATAGTGCCACCAGCAGGGCCGCCAAGAGGGGGGGAGCGGGAACATTTTACCCGGGCCCGGCCATGCCAGGGGGCCCGGTCCGGGCCCTCTCCGCTAATTTATTTATTTATTTATTTATTTTTTAATTTCATTTTTTGAGATTTTTTTTTTTCCCCCGGGGGGGGAATTCACACTGACTGCCGGGCGTGACGTCATCAAGTCACGCCCGTCAGTCAGTGAGGAGCGCCGCAGCCAGCATGAAGAAAGAAGACAGAAGAGGAGACAGAAGAGAAGAAAAGAAAGGAGAGATATTGACAAAAGGTAAGTAGAGAAACGGAGAGGCAAGGGGAGGAAAACAGAGAGGGACAGTACTATAAAGAAAGGGAAGAGAGAAACAGAGGAGGAAAAAAAGCAGAGAGAAACAGAGGAGGAAAAAAAGCAGAGAGCCACAGAGGAATAAAAAAAAAGTGGGAAAGAGGAACAGAGGAGAAAAAAAGGTGGGAAAGAGGAACAGTGAAGGAAAAAAAAGTGGGAGAGAGGAACAGAGGAGAAAAAAAAGTGGGAAAGAGGAACAGAGGAGGAAAAAAAGTGGGAAAGAGGAACAGAGGAGGAAAAAAAGTGGGAAAGAGGAACAGTGGAGGAAAAAAGGTGGGAAAGAGGAACAGTGGAGGAAAAAAAGTGGGAGAGAGGAACAGAGGAGAAAAAAAAGTGGGAAAGAGGAACAGAGGAGGAAAAAAAGTGGGAAAGAGGAACAGAGGAGGAAAAAAAGTGGGAAAGAGGAACAGAGGAGGAAAAAAAGTGGGAAAGAGGAACAGTGGAGGAAAAAAAGGAGAGAGGAACAGAGGAGAAAAAAAAAGTGGGAAAGAGGAACAGAGGAGAAAAAAAGGTGGGAAAGAGGAACAGTGGAGGAAAAAAAAGTGGGAGAGAGGAACAGAGGAGAAAAAAAGTGGGAAAGAGGAACAGAGGAGGAAAAAAAAGTGGGAGAGAGGAACAGAGGAGAAAAAAAAGTGGGAAAGAGGAACAGTGGAGGAAAAAAAAGTGGGAAAGAGGAACAGAGGAGGAAAAAAAAGTGGGAGAGAGGAACAGAGGAGGAAAAAAAGTGGGAGAGAGGAGGAGTGGAGGAAAAAAGGAGAGAGGAACAGAGGAGAAAAAAAGGTGGGAAAGAGGAACAGTGGAGGAAAAAAAGGAGAGAGGAACAGAGGAGAAAAAAGGTTTGGGGGCTATTGAATGTTGGGGTGAGTTTAGGGAGAATGAGGTCTATTTATTAAATGTGACTATGAATTATTTAATGGCAGTGATGGTTGCAAGAAATAGGTACTATTGGGGCTGTTTGCAGGAAGGGAAATAGGTTTATTTATTAAATGTGAATAGTATTATTTTAATGTTGGGGCTGGAGGAAGGCCTAATTATTAATCGTGAGTGCTATTGATTTAACGCCGGGGCTGGCTGTAATTTTCTAAATGTAGCCATTTTTTTTTTTTCAAAATAGGTCCTTCAACATTCCTGGATCCGGACAAGCCACAACTAAAGAAAGCAGCAGCCACAGGTGGAAAAAGTGAGAAGAACAGGTAGGAGAGAGCAGCACAGTGTGTGAAATGTTGTGATTCTAGTAGGGACAATGGCAATTTTTGGTGAATGTTGTGCCCAATGTAGGGTGTAGGCCAAGACTGAACTGTTTGTGTACACACTGCATTGTTTGTATACTACACTGTGGTGGTAGATGTCCTGAAAGTCAGGAGTGCTTGAACATATGTGACGCTCCGGCGAATTGAGAGTCTAGTGATTTTGATGCTAGCCACGCCCCAATGGTGCATTTGCCACGCCCGCAAATGCATGACCACACCTCCGAAAAATTTTGCACCGCCGTTAGGCTAGCCACGCCCCAACGGCGCATTGCCACGACCCTGTGTGTATTACTACACATTAAAAAAAAATTGCGCCGCCCTAAGGCGTTGCAAAAATTTTTGGGGGCTTACTCGACTATGAGGGGGGCCCCATGAATTTGTTGTACCCGGGCCCTGTATTCCTCTTGGTAGCCCTGGCCACCAGCCCCAACTGGCAAAGCTTAGGGCTGGTTGGAGGAGAATCGAGGGGACCCCACGATGTTTGTCCCACCGATTTTCCTCCGAACGGCACTAGGCTGGCAGTACTAGGGTTAATATAATTGGGGAGGGAGGTGGGGCCCATTTTTTTTAAAATTGATATATATTTATTTTTAACACTGTTTACTGCAGGCGGCACCAGCAGCTGTATAGCAGATGGCCCGCTGGCATTGCTGACTTAATGTTGGCATTTTGACTGTCGGCAATCACAATGTCGGTATTTTATCAGTGTTGTCCAAATTTAAGTACCAGCATTTACCCTGTCGCCATTTTCATGTCAGCAGGATGAGTAGGTATTTCTTCGGTCGGAAATATGGCTACCACCGATTTTAGATATCCAGCAACACTAAATCTGTGTTTTGCATGTGACAACAATCTTTGCTGAGTGTTGCTAAGAGCAGGAAAATGTGTTTGATTGATCCTACATGCAAAATAAATTTTGAGGTATATTTACTAAACTATGGGTTTCAAAAAGTGGAGAGGTTGCCTATAGGAAGCAATCAGGTTCTAGGTGTCATTTATTTAGTTAGTATATTCTACAAAATAAAAGCTAGAATCTGATTGGTTGCAGGTAACATTTCCACTTTTCAAACTTGCAGTTTAGTAAATATACCCCTTTGTGTTGCTGGACAAGAATATTAAATGAACTTCAATGCATAGAGATTGAGTATTTTGACATCATTGTCAGTTGTGATGTTTTTCTAACACTACAAAATCTAACTTAAATTTAACGGTGGTTCCGGTAATCAGCTGTCACCCTATTTTCAAAGGGATGCTTTTTACATCAGCCACACTTCAGTGGGAAAGAGCATTTATCTGCACTGTTTTTAAAAACTTTACATTTTTTGACATTGTGTGTTTGAGTATTTTTATGAGATCTTAAACTCTACCTAACCCATTGCCTATGTAAGGTGTCACACAAAACCTCTTATCTTCCTCTCATGAGCCCCAATAACGGTGAACCCTGTAGGTATGAAGTCTGTTTGTACTATTTCTCAACATTTACCCATGTCATGTATAATTAATTGACTTAAAGGACAACCATGTAATCGCCATTTCCCAGTCATTACATCTTCTAAAGAGGTGCTCCTTATTTATACATTTTCTTCCAAAAAACCCTTTGGCCTTTTTTACACAAAAAATACCATGAAATATCTGATGAAATCTGCTTTCACTCTGTCACACATATTCACTAAAGGAAGCAAAACAAGCAGGCGATTTCTAGATCAGTATAACCACTGTCTTCTACAAAGCAAAATACTTCAATTACTAGTAACACATGCATAGGAAACAAGGTATTCTTTCTGTGTAGATTGATTTCCTTATAAGAGTGTCTCTATCCTTACTATAACTTTTCTACAAATTATGGTAGAGTTGCCAGATCAGTCATTTAAAATGGGATACATACAGTCTGTAGACCTACTGTTTTTGGTCTTTTGAAAGACGCTTTTATATTGAAGAATATGCACACATAATCAAAGTATTATTTTTATAAAATTACATATACACAATATATGGCCTTGAGTCTGTATTATAAATATTGTTAGTTTTGCCTATATTCCATGTATTATTTATTTTATTATCTCTGAGAGAGATTATACAAAATAGCATTGGCAGGTAGATCCACTACAGGTAAGTATTACAGCAAAAGAATGGTGGGTCATGAGTCCAGAGGAATGCAGAAAAGGCTAGCCAGCCAGGCTAGGTTAATTACCAGGGGCCTGATTCATTAAGGATCTTAAATGAAGAGGCATCTTATTTCAGTCTCCTGGACAAAACCATGTTACAATGCAAGGGGTGCAAACTAGTTTTTTGTTTTGCACATAAGTTAAATACTGACTGTTTTTTCATGTAGCACACAAATATCAACTTTAAATTTCAGTGTAAAAATAAGCTATTAAGTATTTGTGTGCTACTTGAAGAAACAGCCAGTATTTAATTTATGTGCAAAACAGAAAACTAGTTTTCACCCCTTGCATCGTAACATGGTTTTGTCCAGGAGACTGAAATAAGATACCTCTTCATTTAAGATCCTTAATGAATCAGGCCCCAAGAGTTGATACAAACATAAACAGGACATATGTAGAGCAGTGGACCTGACTTCAGCTGTGCCTAAAAGAGATAATGTCACCATGTTCGTAAAACACAGGATTCCTAGAATAAATCAACAACCAGTGCTATATTTCTGAATCAATGATGCCTTGGATATCCACTAGATGATTTTCTACCATCTGATTGGTGGACAGCATCAGCCATTAATCAACCAGAGTGTCATACCAGGAGCTGAGGGTTCATTGGAAATCTCTGGTGATGTGTATGTAAACTCTAAATCGCCAGTGGCTATACTATGCATGCCCTGACATTTTTGGGGGCTTTACATTGCTTACCCAGGATTTCTGGTGGCTTTACATTGCAGAATCCAAAAGTATACTTGCTGATACTGTGATCCTGTGCTGTCTCACTGAGGTGCACTAGAGTGCCGCAAAACTGTTATATTCTCTAAATGACTCCCAATACTTGGGTGGATAGGGTTGATCAATCAGCAGAGTGCTAAATACCCACTATATGGGTTTCTAACCCCCTGATTGTGTAACAATCAGCAGGGAATCACTGATCAGAACAAACAAGAATGGACACAATGGGAAGGTTGTAAGATTATACATAGAGGGATTTTGAATATGGCACATGCAGGTAGAGCAACTACAGGTAAGTATTACAGCAAGAGAATAGGCAGACAGGTCAGAGTCATGAGTCATGAGTCCAGAGCATGTAGAGATATACCATAGGGTAGAAATAGAAAAGACTAGCTAGGCAGGCTAGGTTAATTACCAAGAGTTGATACAAACATAAACAGGGCATAAAAACAACACAGGGTATCTGAAAAGATTGAGGTGGAAATAACACAATGATGGGAAAGAAAAAGGACCTAACACCGTAAGCCACTACTGCAGAACATGTTAAGCATATCATCATTCTATTTATCTAAGCTGCCCTCTCTCCCCCCCAATCATAGTTAATGCCCCCTTCCCCTAATCAAAGTTAATATCCCCCTCCCCCCAATCACAGTTAATGTCCCCCTCTCCCCACCCCAATCACAGTTAATGTCGCCTTCTCTCCCCCCAATTACAATTAATGTCCCCCTCTCCCCCCAATTATAGGTAATATCCCCCCAATCACAGTTAATGTCCCCATCACCGTTAATGTCCCCGTCTCCCCCAATCACAGTTAAAGTCCCCATTTCCCCCCCAATCACAGTCAATATCCCCCTCTTCCCCCCTCCACAATTAAGGTCCCCCTCTCCCCACCCCCTCCACAGTTAAGGTCCTCCTCTCCCCACCAATCACAGTTAAGGTCCCCCCCAATCACAGTTAAGATCCCCCTTTCCTCTCCAATCACAGTTATGCCCCCCCTCCACAATTAAGGTCCCCTATCCCCCCTCCACAGTTAAGGTCCCCCTCTTCCCCCAATCACAATTAAGGTCCCCCCGCCAATCACAGTTAAGGTCCCCTTTCCCCCCCATCACAGTTAAGGTCCCTCTCCCCCCAATCACAGTTAAGGTCTCCCTTCCTCCCCCCCCAAATTACAGTTAAAGTCCCACTTCCCCCCAAACACAGTTAATGTACCCCCCTCCCCCCCTCCACATTTAATGTCCCCTCTCCCCTCCAATCACAGTTAAGGTTCCCTTCCCCCCATCACAGTTAAGGTCCCTCTCCCCCCCAATCACAGTTAAGATCTCCTATCCCCCCCCCAATTACAGTTAAGGTTCCACTTCTTCCCAAACACAGTTAAAGTCTCCCCCTCCCACCTCTCTCCCCCCTCCACAGTTAATGTCCCCCTCTCCCCCCCAATCACAGTTAATGCCCCCCTCCCCCCAAATCACAGTTAATGTCCCCCTCTCTCCCCTCAATCACAGTAAATGTACCCCTCCCCCAATCACAGTTAATGTTCCCCTTTCCCCACCCCTATCACAATTAATGTCCCCCTCTCCCCCCTCCACAGTTAATGTCCCCCTCTCCCCCAATTATAGGTAATGTCCCCCCAATCACAGTTAATGTCCCCATCACCGTTAATGTCCCCGTCTCCCCCCAATCACAGTTAAAGTCCCCATTTCCCCCCCAATCACAGTCAATATCCCCCTCTTCCCCCCTCCACAATTAAGGTCCCCCTCTCCCCACCCGCTCCACAGTTAAGGTCCTCCTCTCCCCACCAATCACAGTTAAGGTCCCCCCCAATCACAGTTAAGATCCCCCTTTCCTCTCCAATCACAGTTATGGCCCCCCCCCTCCACAATTAAGGTCCCCTATTCCCCCTCCACAGTTAAGGTCCCCCTCTTCCCCCAATCATAATTAAGGTCCCCCCGCCAATCACAGTTAAGATCCCTCTCCCCCCAATCACAGTTAAGGTCTCCCTTCCTCCCCCCAAATTACAGTTAAAGTCCCACTTCCCCCCAAACACAGTTAATGTATCCCCCTCCCCCCCTCCACAGTTAATGTCCCCTCTCCCCTCCAATCACAGTTAAGGTTCCCTTCCCCCCCATCACAGTTAAGGTCTCCTATCCCCCCCCAATTACAGTTAAGGTTTCACTTCTTCCCAAACACAGTTAAAGTCTCCCCCTCCCACCTCTCTCCCCCCTCCACAGTTAATGTCCCCCTCTCCCCCCCAATCACAGTTAATGCCCCCCTCCCCCCAAATCACAGTTAATGTCCCCCTCTCTCCCCTCAATCACAGTAAATGTACCCCTCCCCCAATCACAGTTAATGTTCCCCTTTCCCCACCCCTATCACAATTAATGTCCCCCTCTCCCCCCTCCACAGTTAATGTCCCCCTCTCCCCCCAATTATAGGTAATGTCCTCCCAATCACAGTTAATGTCCCCATCACCGTTAATGTCCCCGTCTCCCCCCAATCACAGTTAAAGTCCCCATTTCCCCCCCAATCACAGTCAATATCCCCCTCTTCCCCCCTCCACAATTAAGGTCCCCCTCTCCCCACCCCCTCCACAGTTAAGGTCCTCCTCTCCCCTCCAATCACAGTTAAGGTCCCCCCCAATCACAGTTAAGATACCCCTTTCCTCTCCAATCACAGTTATGGCCCCCCCCCTCCACAATTAAGGTCCCCTATTCCCCCTCCACAGTTAAGGTCCCCCTCTTCCCCCAATCATAATTAAGGTCCCCCCGCCAATCACAGTTAAGGTCCCCTTTCCCCCATCACAGTTAAGGTCCCTCTCCCCCCAACCACAGTTAAGGTCTCCCTTCCTCCCCCCAAATTACAGTTAAAGTCCCACTTCCCCCCAAACACAGTTAATGTACCCCCCTCCCCCCCTCCACAGTTAATGTCCCCTCTCCCCTCCAATCACAGTTAAGGTTCCCTTCCCCCCCATCACAGTTAAGGTCTCCTATCCCCCCCCAATTACAGTTAAGGTTCCACTTCTTCCCAAACACAGTTAAAGTCTCCCTCTCCCACCTCTCTCCCCCCTCCACAGTTAATGTCCCCCTCTCCCCCCAATCACAGTTAATGCCCCCCTCCCCCCAAATCACAGTTAATGTCCCCCTCTCTCCCCTCAATCACAGTTAATGTACCCCTCCCCCAATCACAGTTAATGTCCCCCTCTCCCCACCCCAATCACAGTTAATGTCTCCCTCTCTCCCCCCAATCACAGTTAATGTCCCCCTCTCCCCCCAATCATAGGTAATGTTCCCCCCCCAATCACAGTTAATGTCCCCCTCTCCCTCAATCACAGTTAATGTCCCTCTCTCCCCCAATCACAGTTAATGTCCCGCTCCCCCACCCAATCACAGTTAATGTCCCCTTCTCCCCTCAATCACAGTTAATGTCCCCCAACAATCACAGTTAATGTTCCCCCCAATCACATTTAAGGTCTCCCTCTCCCCCCTAAGCACAGTTAATGCCCCCCTCCCCCAATCACTGTTAATGTCCCCCTCTCTCCACCCCAATCACAGTTAATGTCCCCTTCCTCCCCAATCACAATTAATGGCCCCCTCTCCCCAATCACAGTTAATGTCCCCCTTTCTCCCCCCAATCACAGTTAATGTCCCCCTAACCCCCAATCATAGGTTATGCCCCCCCAATCACAGTTAATGTCCCCCTGCCCCCCATCACAGTTAATATCCCCCTCTCCCTCCCCCCAATTACAGTTAAAGTCCCCATTCCCCCCCCCCCCATTCACAGTTAATATCCCCCTCTCCCCCCTCCACAATTAAGGTCCCCCTCTCCCCACCCCCTCCACAGTTAAGGTCCTCCTCCCCCCCAATCACAGTTAAGATGCCCCTTTCCCCCCAATCACAGTTATGGCCCCCCCCCAATCACAGTTAGGTCCCCCTTCCCCCCCCCCAATAACAGTAAATGTCCCCCTCCCCCCTCCACAATTAAGGTCCCCCTCTCCCCAGTCCCTCCACAGTTAAGGCCCCCCTCTCCCCCCCTCCACAGTTAAGGTCCCCTTCCCGCCCTCCACAGTTAAGGTCCCCCTCTTCCACCAATCACAATTAAGGTCCCCCCCTGCCAATAACAGTTAAGGTCCCCTTTCCCCCCATCACTGTTAAGGTCCCTCTCCCCCCCAATCACAGTTAAGGTCTCCCTCCCCCCCCAATCACAGTTAGGTCCTCCTTCCCACCCAATCACAGTTAATGTCCCCCTCCCCGCCTCCACAATTAAGGTCTCCTTCCCCCCCTCCACAGGTAAGGTACCCCTCTTCCACCAATCACAATTAAGGTCTCCCCTGCCAATCACAGTTAAGGTCCCCTTTCCCCCCCATTACAGTTAAGGTCCCTCTCCCCCCCAATCACAGTTAAGGTCTCCCCCCCAATCACAGTTAGGTCCCCCTTCCACAGTTAAGGTCTCCTTCCCCCCCTCCACAGTTAAGGTACCCCCCCTCCACAGTTAAGGTCCCCCTCTTCACACCCCATAGTTAATGACCCTTCTCTCCCTCCACAGTTAAGGTCCCCTCTCTCCCTCCCCCACAGTTAATGACCCCCTCACTTCCCCCCCCCCCACAGTTAATGTCCCCCTCTCTTCCCCCCACAGTTAATGTCCCCTTCTCCACCACCCTTATGGTTAATGTCCCCCTCTTACCCCCCCCCCCCCCCCCCCCAGTCATAGTTAATG